>NC_025697.1:17896504-17933153 GCF_000633955.1 Camelina sativa
TTCATACTGTTTTAAAACCCCTAGAAGAACCTCACACTGCTCCTTTGTGGCCCGACAGAAAAACAGACTATCATCTGCGAACAAGAGATGAGATATCGCTGGACAAGCAGTCGAAACCTTGATACCCGTGATTAACTTGGACCATTCCGCCTTACGAAGGTTTGCAATAAGGACCTTGGTGCAAAGAATAAAAAGATATGGCGACAAGGGATCCCCCTGTCGGAGCCCTCTAGAAGGGAAAATGGAACCATGTGGTTGGCCATTTATTAATACTCGGGACTGAACAGATGTCACGCACCACATTACCCTAGAAATCCATTTTTCACTAAAACCGAATTTTCGTAATAAGTGTTCAAGAAAGGACCATTCTACCCTGTCATAAGCCTTGCTCATGTCCGTTTTAATAGCCATAAACTTGCCCTTACAAGAGGGGTTAGTGTGAAGACCGTGAAACATTTCTTGTGCTATCAGAATATTATTCATAATCATGCGACCTTCTACAAAGGCCGATTGTGTCTCAGAGATAAGTGCCGGCAAAAAAGTACACAACCGCTGGCATAAGATCTTTGAGATAATCTTGTACCCAACATTGCATAAACTAATCGGCCTCCATTCCGACATCCGGGTCGGTTTATCCACTTTGGGAATGAGACAAATGTTTGTCGTATTCAACCGTTTATCAAAGAGGCCATCCTGGAAAAAGGAGTCAACCAGTAACTTTAAATCATTCTTTACCGTATCCCATGCACACTGATAAAACTGAGCCTTCATAGGGCTTTATCAAGGTGCATCATGAATAAAGCTTCCTTGATTTCATGTTCTGATACCGGGCGAGTTAGTGTGTCATTAATATCAATCGTGATAGCCGTGCAAACCTCATCCAAAGATTCCTCAAAGTCTATGGGCTATGTGGATGTAAATAACTCCTGGAAATAGGAGGCAGCGATGCCTTGTACCTTAGTATCCTCTGTTATCCAGTGTCCCGCCTCATCATGAAGACCAATGATCCGATTCTTGGATCGTCTTTGTTTCATCTAGGCATAAAAATAGCCAGTATTTTGATCTCCAAGACGCATCCAGCGGCTCCTACTTTTTTGATACTAGTAAATATCTTCATCTTGGTAAGCCTCTCGCAAATTCCAAGACACTTCCGAGATCATCTCAACAAATACAAAATCGTCTGCCTGAGCAGTCGCCAAACTGGTCTTTAAATCCTCGATTGTTTCCCTCCCATATGGAACCTGAGCTTTTCGCCATTGAGAAATTGCCTGGCGACACTTGATAATCTTGTCCATTAAATTATCAGTTGTTCCCTCTAGTCTAGACCCCATCCCTCCGAGATGGCGCCAAATAAACCTTCTTTATCAAGCCATCGGCGATCAAAACGGAAACTGCTTCTCCCTCGTCGGATTTTGTCCTCGAGAGTAGCTAATACCGGTTTGTGGTCCGATGATATCATAGGTAAATATTCCGTGAATGAATCACTAAAAAAATCATGAAGTTTTTCATTAGCTAGGGCGCGATCCAGTCGGCATCGAATGGGCTTTTTGCCCCTCCAACCATGCGAAGACACGCTATCCCCAACTGCAGGAAACTCCAATAAATTGCAGTGTTTAATCATTGTGTTAAAACCCACAAAAGAAGACGCATGTCGGAGTTTTCCACCCCGTTTTTCATGGTTACCTTTTAATTCATTAAAGTCGCCAATAAGAAACCAGGGAGAGTCTCTGGATAGACCAATCCGTGTTAACCGTTCCCATACTAAATCACGGTTCTCTGGAACTGGGTCACCATAAACAAAATTAAAATACATAATTTGTCCTTTATAAGTAAGTTCCATATCAATTAACCGATTAGATTCAAATAAAACCGAAACATCATAATAATTATTATAAAATACTGTCAAACCACCACTACAACCGAAAGGATCAACCGTTTTTAAAGTTGAATAACCAACAAAAGGTTCCATAAAATAAAAAGGCTGTCTAGTTTTAGATAAAAATAAAAATTCAGGTCTATGTTTCTCCCATAAATCCCTGAGATAACCAATAGTTGCTTTATTCCCAAGCCCTTGATAATTCCAGCTTAAAATCTTCGTTTATCCGTTAACGGTTTAGGTGGCTTAGCCCCATCAGTTGGACCCTTCTCTTGTTCCTGGTTCCTCGGGTTGATTCCCTCACCGACTCAACAGTTCAGGTGCAGGACGCTTCCTATGGGTTGTTCGCAAATACACATTCAACTTTTTGGAGGCTGCTCTTTTGAGAGCCAAAGGAGGTTTTGCCTTGCGTACCTTCTCCACCGGTATCACCTCGTCAGAACCTGTACCTGCATTAGTGTTCATAACCAAAGAGTCCTCTTTTAAAACCGCTATCTCTCTCTCAAGTTGAGTAGTGGTCAAAGCTGGATCCAATGAAAGCTCATCCAGTGAACACCTCCTCCATCAGCTGATCAATGTTTTCCTCCGGATCTGTCATTGTCAAAGGCGTATCCTTGTGGTTCTCCTCTGGACCAGTTACATCAATTACCATTGACTCCTTACCAATACATGCTTCCTCTAGATCAGACAGCATAGCATCGGCAGCAGGGGTCCATACATCAACCAAAACAGCAATCGGACCAGACTCTGAACCGGTCAGTGTTGCCTTAGAACCTGGGACAGTTCCCTCTCCTTGATCAGAAAGTGTAGCCGCATCAGGGTCCTGGAAGAGAGGTCTCCGGACTCGCTTTGGTGGTGGGACACCAATGATTGTGGCCTGCAACACCTCTTGGTTATCTGGGACTGAGATTTGCCCTTGTTCAGTCTCCTCAACCGGAACTGGACCAGAGGAAGAAGCCGCAGCAGCAACAGCAACAGCAACAGCAGTAGCAGCAGCAGCCGCTTTAACCCGATGTCGATGTTCATTATACTGAACATAAATGGTGAACTTGCGATGTTTAGAAGAAGACTCACCGATTCTTTAGACCTGAATCTTGCTTTCCCTTAAAGGAACGCTGATTAGCATTAGGGAGTGTGTCCCCTCCACCTCCTTGCTTCTATCATTTGTGACAGCACCGTTGTAACTTTGGAGAGAACGAACAGTGTCCTCTTCCATTGGAATGTGTAAACCCGGAGTGATTCGAGATGAAGCCCATAGTGGATAGTGATCCACGTCGTGACAGAGGCTGAAGCACTTCTTGCAAAAACCATGGAGTCTTTCATAGCGAAGAGTGACTATGGTCTCTTCCCCATTGTAGAACTTGATGATCCTTTCAAAACACAAGGGCTTAAAACGATTGATTGTAACTCTTACCCTTCCACCATCTATATCAACCGTCTCCACCCATCTATAAAAGAAATAACTCTCGAGAAGTATAAATCCTAATCAAAACAGAATCTAGAAACCTAAACAAGATAGGATTACAAACTACTCGGTTCAGTATAAATAAGCTCACACTTCGAATATCGTAAGACAGAGAAAGAAACAAACAAAAAAAAAAAAATGTTTATATCTAGACAAATAATGATGAAGATGAAGACAGGGGGGACTTTGAGCGAAGACGAATGTAAGGAATGCTTTGTGTATATAACAAAGTTCATTGGAGAAAGTCTAAGTGAACCGCAATTCGAGCAATACATGGACCTGATGAAACTATTCAAGTCCCGAGGTATACAAGGAGAAGAACTCATAAAATCTCTTCTGAATCTGTTCAAAGAAGACGTGTGTCTTACTCAAATGTTCAGAAAACTAATGGAAACAGAGATCCGACAACTGGAAAACATTGACGATGATGATGATGATGATGATGATGATGATGATGATGAAGATGAATATGGAGAGGAGCAGTATTGTCATTGTCGTCGTTGCAAGATTGGTCGGGAAGAAGCAAAGATGTTGGGGCCGTTTAGATCAATCATAAACCCTAACTTGTTGTAATTTTTTTTTTTTTTTTTTGATGTGGAGAACGATTTTCATGGTGGAAAAGAAACCAATATAATTTTTTGTTTAAATTTCTTTTCATCGTAATGCTGGGAGAAATATTATTTCCTTTTAGTAACATAATTTTACATTTATTTTAATAAATTTAATTTTTGTTACGAGATAATTACGTTTATTTCTCTGTATTTATCTATTTCCATCATCTAAACATGTGATATATTATTTTTAGATATATATAACTACATATATATATATATATATTTATAAAAAAATCGATAATATATATGACTCCGTCATAATTTCAATCCAGGTGACATCGTTTTTTTCCAACGAGACCGTTCTGATTTACAGGGACTCTTCATTGGTTGGCGCAGATGTGAATCAGTGAATGAGTTCTTGATAACAAGAATCAATAATCCATAACAACAAATAACAAGAACAAACAGATTTTACTAAGAATTTGTAACCGATAACGATTAACGTTCAATAAAAACTCAGTCCCAATATCTTACCCGTAAGGGCATATCCATTGGTTATACAGTTATTGGGTGTCAAAACAAATTAAATAATAATATTTTTAATTTAATTTAATTATTTAATTATTTTTAGGTTGTCCAACCAAACAACTGATGACAACTTAATTGTTTTAGGCAGAGACACTTTCCATTCATCTCTCCATCTTTTTCTTATTTTTTTATTTTTTTTATTCTTCTAATCCTTTATCAAATATGTGCAATGGAATTGCTCTAAGAGTCTTCAATGGAGATTCTCCAACAAAACGATGAGGAACGAGAGTCTAAAAAGTTCTATATAAACTAGGTAACAACCCGCATATAATGCGGTATAAAATAATTATTAAATCTTTTTACGTAATTTTTATTCACAAAAACTATTATATGTATCGGAAATCTAAAATTCAATTGTGTAGTCTATATTAAAAAATACATATCTAATTTTTGTATAATAATTAAAATTTATCTTAAAACCAAAAAAGGGTGTACGGACGCAGCTAGAGAAACTCTCTTAGGCACATTCCCCGAGGAATATGAGGAGGGCTTTTAACCAGATCTCACCCACTGTTCTCCTCCAATAGGAGCAGAGTTACCGTTATATCCACCGGATACTGGTTTGCAACTACCTTCATCCTGCAGATCTTCACCAAGATGATCTTGTTCATCACCAAACCAACATCTTTCATCAACGCATTTACTTTGGTATCAATTACAATTCTATCTCTCTGTTTCAGATACTGATGCATTTACTCCCGCAAGCTATTTAAACTTACCTGCATTCAGTTACGATCTTCAACCGATTAGTTCCAACCAATTTACCTGCTGTTAACCGTTATAACCAGCAAACCAAAATCTTTATCTGAGTTCTTGAAAATGGCAAACTGTATACCATACCATCAGAAAGGGAAAGAAATTTCAAGAGGGTTCTCCCCACCACCACGCAAATGAGTGCGAGCTCCAGATCTAGACACATCGGACCTGATACAAGAAAATGCCCTGACCCTCATAGGACGCCTAACCAATCCTTCCTTGCAACGAATGTGGGGTCTGTTTCCTTTCCTCATCAACAGATGGAACCTGCGAGGAAAAGTTTCGGGATCAGATCTAGGTCAAGGCTGTTTTCAGTTCAATTTTGAGAAGGAAGAGGAATTACATCAAGTCCTAAAGAATAGACCGTACCACTTCGACCAGTGGATGGTTATCCTACAAAAATGGGAACCAATCATCTCTTCAACCTTCCCTGCTATGATCCCCTTTTGGATAGAAATCCAAGGGTTACCAAAACACTATTGGAAAATCGAGATGTTACAAACCATTGGTGACATCTTGGGAGAAGTGCTAGACTGGGAAATATCTACTACTGCTATACAGCTTAAGGTACTTATCAATGGCCGAGAGCCTATCACAAAGGAAACAATGGTGGAATTTGCAGATGGCAATGAAGTCGTGGTGTATTTGGACTACAAAAACTTAAAAAATCGTTGCACTTACTGTCTACGCTTGTCACATGAAAAGAGTAAGTGCCCTGGTCTCCATACTCAAGAAGCAAACAATATAGGTCCGAGAGCACAGACACCTGACCTGCAAGCCCAGAAATCAACGTCAAGGAACTATTACACCCCGCAAGATAACTTTCTGCCCCCCAAAAACCAACAACGAAGTGTGGAGAGAGTATCCTTACCAAGACCTAACCCAAATCCCAGGAAACGCCCGTTTACCAGTTCAGAGGATAGAGATAGATCATTCTCACAGACCAGACATCACCAGTATACTCGGAAGGAATCAGAGGTTGATAAGCATCACTCCCAATACCGTCGATCCCGAGCTCGCCAACTAGCAACCTCTTCTTATGGATTCAGGGGCTCCTTGTTCCAAAACCATGGACATCGTCCCACCCCTAACATGTAATGGAGAGAAAAACCTATTTCATCATCAACTGAACATGGTGATCCCTCAGTTTCATCACGAGCCAGACGCCCTCCTTTGGAACGAGATGTTGATGATCCAGATCCAAACACACCACCACCAAGGCATGAAATCCAACCTCTACCTCGACCACCACCAGGTTTACCTACTCCAGTAATTTCTCCAAGTAGAGAACGCGTAATGGAGGATCTACGTGAGGTCACTATTTAGTACATCTCCTGCCCAAATCCTTCAGAAAGTGCTGCCCGCCGCATGAGAGTGATGCAAAGTGAAACTGATAATCTAATGGAGAATACGGCTGATTCTATTTTGGCATATCAGACCGTTTTGGAGGAGAGATCACCTTTAGTTCCCCTGTCTGGTAATGTGAATCCCCAGAGCCCCTGTACTACCAATTCTGATATGCCAATCCTAGGTAATGATGCATTAGGGTCCACCAAAAGAGGAAGGGGCCGCCCTCCTGTGCATAAACAAGGCACCAAACCAAATCAAAAGTTACCAGGAGCAAAGTCACAAAAAAGAAACTTTGCCCAAGGATCATCAAAAAAGATCTCTACCACTAAATTGTTGGAAAAATCAGGTACATCAAAAGCTTTGCAGAAGAAACCTTCAAAACCCTCTCCAAAAGGCCAAGCTCAACCCTCCAGGTCACAAAACTCAAAGCATGATCATAATAGGAACCCTTCTCAAAGTAGGAACTCTTCCATGCAACCATCCTCCTCTGGACGACCATTGATCTTCCTGATCCCTGCAATCAAGAAAAAGAAAGCGGATTTTCAGAATCCCCCAACCCCAGCTCCTTAAGGCTGGTGAGCTGGAACTGTTGTGGGTTGGGGAACCCTATAACAGTCCAGCGAATTAGGGAGATACGCAAAAGTATTTTCCCAGACCTGTTGTTCCTCATGGAGACGAAGAACACAAATGAATCGGTTCTCAAAACTTTGCAGTGGCTCGACTACTCCTCCAATCACTTGGTCCCACCAGAAGCTCCGGGAGCTGGAGGTTTAGCTATGTTCTGGAAAAACAATATTGAAGTTGAAGTTCTTCAATCAAACCCTCACTTTATCGACACAAAGATCAAAGCAAAAGGAAAATATTTCTTTGCTACCTTCCTATATGGGGAACCAGACAGATCAAAGAGAGTGGCAGCTTGGAAGAATCTTCAAGACTACACTGCAGACAGATCAACCCCGTGGATCATTACAAGGGATTTCAACGACATTATCCATTCTTCAGAAAAAGTGGGGGGGTCCCCATCGTCTAGAAGGCTCTTTCTCAGACCTCAGATCATTCATATCTAGTGCTGATCTCTATGATATCAAACACACTGGCAACTGTCTTTCCTGGAGAGGCAACGACATTCCCACCTAGTTAGATGTCTCCTTGATCGAGCTATGGCAAACAGTGATTGGATTTTATCTTACTCGTCTGGTAGATGCGAATACCTGAGATTTGAAGGCTCTGATCACCGTCCGGTTGTTACATCCTTTTATCCAATGAAGAAAAAACAGCATGGTATTTTTCGGTTTAATAGGAGATTGAGAGAGAATCCTGAGCTTAAAAAACTGGTATTCAAGGCTTGTAAGGAGGCCCCGAACCAAAAAGTTGACTCTTTACTTCGCACCTGCAGAGAGTATATCATTAAACGGAGTCAATCCCAAGAGTTGAATAGCCAAAAGAAAATACTTACACTCAGGGACCAACTAGAGGAGGCAATGTCAGATGACACTGCTCCACAGGAAAGTATTGACATGCTAAATAAAGAATTACATATTGCTTACCAAAAAGAGGAAGCATTCTGGAAACAGAGAAGCCGTAATCTCTGGTTGGCCTTAGGAGATAAGAATACAGGATTCTTCCATGCTACAACAAAATCTCGCAATGCCTGCAATAACATCTTAGTTATAGAAGATCCTGAGGGTAGACCAGTGTTTGAAGAAAAAGACATCGCCTCTACCATATCCAACTACTTCCAAAAGCGACAAACAGTGTCAACCGAGTTATTCCGTTTCCAATAGTTGCCAATTTTGTGGTGGAGGAGAATGTGAGAATGGTTATTTATAGGATTTCAAGTAATATAAATTACATTTCTATGATAATTTAATTACAAGAGTAATAATTATAATTTATAGTGGTTTAAAATAAAAATGATTGGAGAAAAAAATAGTCAATTTATTTTTATTTTATTTTTAGTTACTATTTAATACTAGTAAAGTGTGGATTTAAAGTATGAAATAATGTACATGATTATATGTGTAACATTTTTTAAATGGAAAATAAATAATATATTGTTAGAAATTAAATGCTAAATAGACCAATAAAGAGAGAGAGTTAAAACCTTAGTTTAATATATATATATATATATATATATATATATATGATTGCAGAAATAAATCTAGTGATTTTATGACTAATTTAGGTTATTCAACATAAGTATATATTTTATATAAATATATCTCTCTAAAAAAATGATGTATCACAAGTAAACCAATTATCATGGTAAATATCAATTCTTACTTCTGCTCAATTTTCACTAGGATCATAGTTATGATATCTTTGATACATTCAGAAGCTCTTCAAATTCTACATACTAAATAATCATTTCAAGGTCACCTTACGAGAATCACGATTCATAATGATAACGATTATCTTCTTGGAATCCATTGTAAATCTAGAGATGATGATATAGGCTTTCAGTGTGTTCACAATTTAAAGAGCATCTAGAGATTTTTTTAGATGTGCAAACTGTAAATGGAAAGCAGAGAAAGATGGTTTTCATGGTTATGGTGATATTCCTAAAAAAGGTTCTAAAATTTTTTATTGGTTAAAATAATATGAAATTGAATTATTTTTTAAAAAATGCAACTCATTTGATTAAAATATAAATATAATTAACTATAACCTATGAATAATAATTGTTTTTTCTTTAAGTGAAGTTCTGTGGATACAGTTTCTAACTCCACCAACAATTAGAACTTTAAACCGCAACTTCTAGTAACATTAATTAACTTGAAGAAAATAAAAGGGCCAAAGAATGCAATCATGCATCATGCATAAAAAAAGAAATTTCTTCTGTGGTGTGTCTTTCCAACTATCTTGCGATCAGGTATTGAACCGTGTTGGTAGCTGCTTTTGTGGCAGAGGTAATTTATTTTCGTAACCTTCAGAAGAATTTGGTGGCTCTGGAGAAATCCATGGAAGACTTAGATGTGTTAAGAAAGGTGCCGGGAGGAAGACAAAGGTCTACAAAGGCTTAACGAAGTCCAGAAATGGCTTACGAGTGTTCTGACCTCCAAGAAAACATACCATTGATAAGTATTGCAGGTGAATTCGTTAGGTGGAGGCTAGTTGTTTTGGATCTGTCTAAGAATTTGTGTCTTGATTTATAAAGAACATTGGTTGTGTTTGCGCGACTACCTGCTTGTCGCCAAAATTTGAAAAAACTAATGCATCTGAATCTAGGGAGGGTACAGCAAGTCTTTGGAGTATCGATGGGATCATATAAAATTTGTCGCACTTAAGAACATTAACGTTAGGATATTGCAATAAAGATCTTGTTTAATTTGACGGAAGCTTGAAGGAATTGCTTCTATTGAAACGCTTAGACGAAGTTCTAACCATTGAAATAAAGTCAAGATCGGTTTTGGAGAAACTGTTTTTTTCTCTGTCATGTTGTGGAAATGTATTCAAAAGGTAGTTTATCAAAGACATTTGGGACGAATCTATAGATTTTATTGACTTTTACGACTATTTTCTCCGTAGCCCCAGTGGTCCATATATACTTCCCAAACTTCACAAAAGAAAAAGCACGAAAATTGAAAACACTATAGACATTAAGTGCACATTGTTGGCCTAACCGACAAAAGCATAAATAAAGAAAAAGTCCTTACATACTAATTAAATTAAAGCCGAGACACACTACTCATGGCTTCGACATGGTGAAAAGACATGCGTTAAGTAAAGGACAGGTTGAGGTTATTAGAGATTACTTGAATATTCTTGCATTTGGTTAGACCTTATCTAGGAACGTTTCGTAGTGTACTATGAGCTTTTTTAAGGTTCGGCATTGTCTCAAGAAATTACACGACTTGCTTTATCATTCTGTCCATGACTCAAAGATCTTTGAAGGCAAGACGACCCTCATCCAGAGTAACGCGTAAATCAAGATCGTTAACCCCCACGTCGCAGCACGTTTAGCATGATCGCAACGAACAACGCCATGGCGACATATAAAAGAGAACTTGTTAACAGTGGAATCCAAAAACTCTAATTCACGAAACCTATAAAACCCCAACGAATCATCTGAAACCTTTCTTTCTCTGCAGTTATACGTCGTCGTACAAGTTGTCTGTTTTTTTTTTTCATGTTTATGTTCTTTTTTTTTTACAAAAAGAATGTTATTTTCAAAGTAATAATAATTCAGAAAAACATAATTAAAAAAGAAAAATTAAAATATTTATAATGTAAATATTCTTATATTATTATGCATTTTACTAAAATTTATTATATGTGAAAAAGAAGTTCTTGAACGAAACAATCCATTTTGGGATGTTTTCTATATTTTTATTTTATTTTCTTAAACATCAAAAGCTAATTTTCCTGTCCATTGATAGTCTTTAATGTTTAAAAGAAGAAAATATTATAGAGAATTTTCATTCTTTTTTTAATTTTCGACAAAGCTATATAAAGTTTACATTTATGATAAATTGGTAATATACATTACAAACAAACATTTATGGTAACAAGAATTTTTTTAGTTATTGCTATTTTTGTCTTTGATTTTGTGATATAAATATGTGTAGGCACGCCAAAATAAACACACAAACACTCAAAGAGAGATAGAAAAAAGACATAAAGGACATCATCACCATGTCAGAGAGACAGATTGTTAAGATGATTTATGCAAATTTTGAGAACGACGGTGGTGCTGCTGCTGTTATTAGACAAGGCATCACCAAGTGAGTTTGCTTTTTTTATTGTTTATCAATTTTCTAACGTAAAATCCAATGGCTTCTTCACCTTCAAGTTTCATTTATTTTTCTTGTTGCATGGTTAATTCAGGACAAACCATGAGTTATTGGACCCGTTCGTCTCGCTTGTTGAACTTTCCTGTAACATTCTTCTTTACTTCCCCAATGTGTGAATTAAATTTTTGATTTTTGTTTGTTCTGATTTGCTCTGTTTCTTGATTCAGTTTCACCTCCTGGTGGATTCAGAGATCATCCTCACAGAGGTCAAGTTCACGCCTATTACTATTATTTTTTATTTGTTTTCTACGTACATCTGCTTAATTCCTCTGGTCTCTAAAATTTCTGATGAAATTGGATTACAGGTTTTGAAAGTGTGACATACATGTTGCAGGTGAGAACATATATATCTTCTTCATCCATGATTTAAATCAATAATAAAAAGCCTTTTTTACTTTTGCTTACTTGGATATCGATTTAACTTGTAAAATATAGGGAGGCCTAATTCACCAAGACTGTAATGGTCATCAAGGTACAATCCAGGAAGGAGATGTTCAGGTGAAACGACAAACATAATTAAATACTCTTACTACTAAGCTTTTTTGTTGCATCCTTTTGATTTTGGTTATTATATTGCAGTGGACGACAGCAGGAAGAGGACTTATTCATTCTGAAATGCCTCAAGAAGAAGTTAACAGTCTCATACAACTCTGGATCAACCTCCCTTCCAGTCAAAAGATGTACAAAGAAAATTCTTCATGACAAAAGATTCTAGTTATGTTCATCTTTTTCAATGTTTTAAGATCTGTTTTGTTTGGTTTTATGACAGGATCTGGCCAAAAAACCGAGAAATACCGAATTCATATATTCGGAGAGCATGGGGCGATGGAGTAGAGGTCAAAATCATAGCCGGAAAGTCGATGGGAGTCGAGTCGCGACCTCCTTACTACACAGAAACACCAATCATGTTCCTTGACATTACTCTCGACCCAACAGCTCAAACCCTCCAGACCATTCCAGAGTCATGGACTGCTTTCGCCTACGTTCTAGAAGGCGATGAAGGCGTGTTTAGCTCCTCGGACTCTTCCACTGTAGAAGCACATAATGTTGTGGTATTTGGAAGAGGGGATTATGTTAGCGTGAAGAATACGTCAAGCTCTAGGCCGTTGAGGTTCTTGTTGATTGCAGGGGAACCCATCGGCGAGCCTGTGGTTCAGCACGGGCCATTTGTGATGAACTCGCAGGCTGACATTGATATGACAATTGACGACTATCGCAATGCCAAGAATGGCTTTGAGATGGCTAAGTCTTGGAGGTCACAGTGAAGAGTTTGAAGCAATAACCAGAGACATGCAGTTATATTTATTAGGTTTTCTTATCTTATCGCACACGGTTTTAATCTTTACATTCTATTTCTATATCTTATCATTGTCCGAGTAATAATAAAACACATGCTACGTTTTTAATAAATTGATTAACTATATAGTTCAACTTCTTTCAGATTCACAATACATGTTTAAATTGATTAACATGTTTAACTATTAATTTTCTTTTTCGTCTTAATGAACCAACAATATTTGTTTACAAAAGACATGGATTAAAAAATAATTTTTCACAAAAGACAAAGCAAAGCTTATACACAGAAAATTGAAAAAAAAAAAAAAGACATTAAGTTCACTTAGCTGCTAGTTGGCTGACGAAAGCATAAATTAAGAACAAGTCCTTACATAATAACACTAAGAGCAAGATTATTGGTGGTTTCTTTGGGGTTGTTAAACATTGTTTGATTATTTTATGAATTAATTGTGAATGATTTTGAATATAAGAACCATGACCTCTTAGTTAAAATTTAATCCTTCAATTGTAGGTTCTAATTTTGGGTCTCTTATTTTTGAAAATATTGTTTTTAAAATAAAAAAATTGTAAATAGAATATAAGTGGTATAAATGTGTAAACATTTAAGAATTTATAAAAATAGAAAATATTGCATTTAATTAATTTTTAAACATACAAAACATAATAAAAACATTAATACATATAACAATATAAGTGCAATTCATAAATGGAGAAAATGATAAATTTTAATACTGATTTGCTCCAAATTTTGCCCAAATATTCTCAACCAAATCATCTTGCAAGCGTTTATGTTTTTCTCAATCACGAATATCCATTCGAATCTTGAGCATAGTTTCGACACATTAACACACCAGTTAGTAACCTCAAGTTTCTATAACAAAAATCAGAGGACAATTAAGTAACATGTAACTAGAAGAAGAAACCACAGAACTGACATGAATTTTAAGAATCAAAAAGAGAAGCATTTAGAGCAAGGAACCTGTGAGAAGGCCTGTAGACATAGCATGGAGAAGAATACGTGAGGATTCGATCATAATTAGCTTCCAAACACCTGCAAGACGAAGAAGAAAGGAAGGTAAGGAACAAAAAAAAGTAGAGTCAAAGAAGTGTTTAAAGAGGAAGCAAAAATAAAATAAAATAAAACCTTTAAAGACGTAGCATAGAGAAGAAGCGTGTCTATCCAAGCCATCACTGATCAATCGTAGGATCTTCCACAAACCTAGAGTGACAAGGATCAATCATAGGATCCTCCACAAACCTAAACCAACAAAACAAAAAACGACAAGTAACATGTAATTAGAAGAAAAAAGCTACCTATCGATAGTGAAAATTCAGAAAGCAAATAGAGATGCAATGATCCGAACATACTTAGCTTCCAAAACACATGCAAGACGAAGAAGCAAGGAACAAAAAAACAGAGAGTAAAAGAACTGTAAAGAGAAAGAACGACAAGTTAGTATAACAAAAGACAGGGAACTTAGGCTTAAACCATGAATCTAAACATCACTAGGAAGATCTACTTCCAACCTCACTGCAACAGATTTTGGAGGGAAACATGAAAGAATACCTGAATATCTTTCACATATGTCCAGCCTTTTTCTAGTTAAAAAAGGACACAGTTCAAGAACAAACTCGTCTAGTGGAGAATTTGTGATCATCTCTTATATGAATATTTGAACATATGAGAAACACAAGACACATAGGATCAACAATAGCCAATATTAAATAAAACAACGGATAGGAAAATTTTTGTATAGATGCGAGGTAACCTGAAAGTTGAACTCATAAATTATACGCAGTCCCACAATGTTTCTCTTCTGATGTTCCCACACAGTAATCTCGGTGCCTCGACGATCTGCATCAAAGAGACAGAGATGTATTTACACATATAGAAAAAAGTGGGTTAGGAGGAAGAACACACTAACTGGTACTGAAGATGTAGGGCACAGTAAACGAAAAGGATCCATCAAAAGCATCACCTACCGATCCTCCACAACCTGAAATAGCAGAGCAAATGGTAAAAAATCGCATAAACATAATAAAAAGCCTTCAATGATTCAATCCAGAAACAAAACTCTAGAGGAATAAACTTGAATTAGAGTGGCCATGGTAGGATCCTCCTCCACAAACTCGATTCTTCCTTTCGCGATTGGCTTCCAAATCGGTTGGCCTACTAATTGCCTTCTCTCCATTCCCTTACCCTTCTTCTGATTCCAGGTCCTTCGAGTCGAAACCTTCAAGGATCTGATCCCAAATTCTTCTTCTGATCCCAAATTTTTCGAGTCGGTTTTAATTGAAGCTGATAGAGAGAGAGAAAGGAAAAAAGAAAAAATCAAGTGTACCCAATTTTTTTCTCCTTTAATATTTTTTTTTCGCCCAACAATACGCCGAGAGGAGTGACGAAACTAAATTCAAGAGTCACCTTGGGAAGGGATGCATGCACCAAGAGTTGAATCTTCATTCAATTATCTATCTTTAATGTTTTAGTCTTCAAGAATAATTAATACTTGGCTTTGTTACCAAGTTTCCTTTCTTATATAAACTCATGTAAGATCAATGAAATAATAATCCAACTTTTTATCAAAACCTTTTCTTTTCTTTGAGAGTGATTTTCTTCTGTTCTTTGTGAACAAAACCGATTGATTGGTGTGATTCCAACAATCAAAACTGACTACTTGGTGTGATTCCAATAGTCAAAACCCCGATCTCCTTGGTGCGAGGCTGAGAGATCCGATCTTTTTGGTGTGAGGCTGAAAGATCAAACCGGTATATCAAGAGTCTTTCCGCAACTGTTGTGCAACCATTCTTTTCACCATCCTTATTCTTGAGGCTTCTTCATCTTTAGAATCAAGATGTCTCTACCAACCAACTCAAAGGTGCCGAATCCTTGGGAGGATCATATCAAGTGGTATCAGAGCACACCCTTGAGTTTGGTATTTTATCATCCTATCATTTTCTATCTTTTCATCTTCTATCTATCATCTTTCTATCTTTCCATCTTCTTTATTTTCATCTTCTCATCTTTTCATCTTCTATTTCTATTTTATTTGTATTTAGTGAAAAAAAACAAAAAAAAAACAAAAACAAAAAAAAAACAAAAAAAAAAGAAAGAAAAAAAAAAGAATGAAAAAAAAAGAAAAAAAAAGAGAAAAAAGAGTTCTATTCTATTAAAATAATAATAAAAAGGGCTCTGTTCTATTCAAAAAAAGAAAAAAAAATCCGTTTGTTCTATTTAAAAAAAAATCTAGTTTTATCAATATGTTCTATTCTATCTTTTGGTATCTCATTAAGTTCGATTCTGTTTCGATTGTTTTGGAAAACACATTGGGTTTGATTAGTTTCTGTTCTATTAGAACCTTTGAGAGTCACTGGAACACACTTTGAGAGTTGAGAGTAATCACTTGTGAGCGAAACACTTGTGAGGAACTTTTTACTTTTAACGAGTTTGTCCATTTTGCAGGTTTCTTTAATATGACTGACGGAGAAAATAACAACCATGAAGTAGAACAACCCGGGTAGACTTCAAAATATCCAGATGGAAGCATTGTTGGAAGAAATGCGGAGGATGATGAGGGTTGAGATGAATGTCGTCTATGAAAGATTGGACGAAGTTCAAGCAGAAGCACAACAAAGGCAACCACAAAATTTGCCTAACCAACCGATGGGAGTAGGAGAAGACTTAAGAATGCCGAGATATGTAGCAGCTGAAGATTACTACAGTCGTAGTGGAAACTCATCTCAAGGAGGCCAAAGGAGACATAGACGTGTGCGAGAAGGCAGACAAAGAAATAATGACGACATTGGAGGAATGAGGTTTAAAATTCCACCATTCACTGGGAAGAACGATCCAGATGTCTACTTGGAGTGGGAGAAGAAGGTAGACAAGTTTTCAATTTTTAGCACTATTCCGAGATCAATAAGGTGCGAATGGCGTCTGTTGAGTTTAGTGAGTATGCGCTTAGCTGGTGGGATCAGTTGGTGACTTCACGAAGACGTAATGGCGAATATCCGATTGAGACTTGGGCTGAGATGAAGGCTATCTTGAGGAGAAGGTTTGTTCCCGACCATTACCATCGCGATCTGCATCAAAAGCTAAGGAGACTAACTCAGGGAAGTCGAAGTGTGGAGGATTACTATCAAGAGATGGAGATTCTTTTGATAAGAGCTGATGTGGTTGAGGACCGAGAAACGACTATGGCTAGAATCATGAGTGTGTTGAACCGAGATGTCCAGGATAGGCTTGAGATGGAACATTATGTGGAGATTGAAGAGATGTTACATAAAGCAATCTTGGTGGAAAAGCAACTCAAGATAAGAAGTTCTACGCGGATAACTTATGGTGCTGGTTCATCTAACCCAAAAACAAGTTAGCAGAAGGAAGAAAAGTCAGTTGCTCTTCCAAAGGTTGAAGCGAAACCATTTGTTGCCAATCAAGTTACCAAGGACAAAGCTAAGGATACCAGAACCCGAGCTCGTGATGTGACGTGTTATAAGTGTCATGGGAGAGGACACTATGCACATGAGTGCTCCAACAGAAGAACCATGATTCTCGTGGAGAATGGAGAGTTTGAATCAGAAAATGAAGAGGTGGTTTCTGATTCGCTAGAAGAACTTGAAAAAATTCCAGCAAAAGGCGAGATATTGGTGGCAAGGAGGTCACTTAGTGTTCAAACTGCGATTGTGGAACATGAGTAGAGGGAGAATCTATTTCATACAAGGTTCCATGTCCGAGATAAGGTGTGTTGTCTCATAATTGATGGTGGGAGTTGTACTAATGTGGCGAGTGAAACAATGGTTAAGAAGCTTGGGCTGACTTTGGAGAAGCACCCAAAGCCATATAAGCTACAATGGCTTAATGATGATGGTGAGATGAAGGTTAGTATCCAAGTAAAGGTTCCTATTGTCATTGGGAAGAATGAGGATGAGGTTTTGTGCGATGTTCTACCTATGGAGGCTAGTCATATTCTTCTAGGAAGACCATGGCAATCTGACCGGAGAACAAGCCATGATGGTTTCACTAACCATTATTCTTTTGAGTTCAAAGGCAAGAAGATCATCTTTGTTCCGTTGACACCTCATGAAGTTTATCAAGATCAGTTGATTCTCAAGCAAAAGAAAGAAATAAACACCCTGAGCGACCCCACAAACACAATTCACCAAAAAGAGAGCGAGAGTTTGAGAAAAACCAAGTCAAAGGCCTGTGAGAGAAAACCTGTGAGGCATTCAAATTTCTTTGTGAGGAAAGGAGAGGTTAAGAGAGCTTTATTTTCAAAACAAACTTTGATTATGTTTCTTTACAAAGAAACTCTCATGAGTTTTTCTGACCTTGCACCGGTGTTACCGAGTGAGATAACATTTCTTTTGCAGGATTTTGAGGACGTATTCCTGGAGGACAATCTGAAAGGTTTACCACCTATCCGTGGTATTGAACACCAAATAGACTTTGTTCCTGGTGCATCACTTCCAAACCGACCAGCTTATAGGACTAATCCTGTGGAGACATTGGAGCTGCAACGACAAGTTAAGCTCATGGAGAAAGGACATATTAGAGAGAGCATGAGCCCATGTGCGGTCCCAGTCCTACTTGTGCCTAAAAAGGATGGAAGTTGGCGCATGTGTGTTGATTGTAGAGCTATCAACAACATCACGGTAAAGTATCGTCACCCTATTCCTAGGCTTGATGATATGCTAGATGAACTGCATGGTTCTTGTGTCTTTTCTAAGATAGATCTCAAAAGTGGATATCACCAAATACGCATGAAAGAGGGTGATGAATGGAAAACTGCTTTCAAAACTAAGTATGGGTGGTATGAGTGGTTGGTTATGCCTTTTGGGCTAACAAATGCACCTAGCACTTTTATGAGGTTAATGAACCATGTTTTGAGAAAATTCATTGGAATCTTTGTTGTAGTTTACTTTGATGATATTTTAGTCTATAGCAAGAATATGGAAGAACATGTTCAACATCTAGAAGCGGTTCTTACAACTCTTAGAGAGGAGAAGTTGTTTGCCAATCTTAAGAAATGCACTTTTTGTACGGATAACCTGGTCTTTCTAGGTTTTGTTGTTAGTGCAGATGGCATTAAGGTTGATGAGGAGAAAGTTAAAGCTATTAGAGACTAGTCAAGTCCTAAGACCGTTGGAGAAGTAAGGAGCTTTCATGGACTAGCTGGATTCTATAGGCGCTTTGTGAAGGACTTTAGCACTATAGCTGCACCACTTACATAAGTCATCAAGAAGGATGTTGGATTCAAATGGGAGAAAGCACAAGAAGAAGCGTTCCAAGCCTTGAAAGAGAAGCTTACAAACGCCCCACTCTTAACTTTGCCTAATTTCCTTAAAACCTTTGAAATTGAGTGCGATGCTTCTGGTGTAGGTATTGGAGATGTGTTGATGCAAGACAAGAAACCCATTGCATATTTTAGTGAGAAGCTTGGAGGAGCGACCTTGAACTATCCAACATATGACAAGTAGCTGTATGTGTTGGTTCGAGCGCTGCAAACATGGCAACACTACCTATGGCCCAAAGAGTTTGTGATTCACACTGATCATGAGTCCCTCAAACATTTGAAGGGTCAGCAAAAGGTCAACAAACGGCATGCCATGTGGGTGGAGTTCATAGAAACGTTTCCCTATGTCATCAAGTATAAGCAAGGTAAGGAAAACATTGTTGTTGATGCCTTATCCCGAAGGTATGCTCTAATCTCTACTCTTGATGTTAAACTGATGGGATTCGAACAAGTTAAAGAGATTTATGAGAAGGATCCTGACTTTAAAGATGTGTACAAATCTTGTGAAAGGTTTGCGGGAAAATACTATAGGCATGATAGGTTCCTTTTCTATGACAATTGTTTTTGTGTGCCTATTTGTTCTCTTCGAGAATTACTGGTTAGGGAAGCGCATGGAGGAGGATTGATGGGTCATTTTGGAATAGTAAAAACGCTTAAGGTGATGCAAGATCATTTTCATTAGCCAAACATGAAGAGAGACGTCGAAAGGATATGTGGAAGATGTGTCACTTGCAAACAATCTAAGTCAAAGGTACAACCCAACGGTTTGTACACTCCCTTGCTTATTCCTACTCAGCCTTGGCATGATATTTCTATGGATTTTGTGCTTGGTTTGCCTAGAACTAGAACTGGTAAAGATTCAGTTTTTGTGGTTATTGATCGATTTTCAAAAATGGCGCATTTCATACCTTGTCACAAAACTGATAATGCTTTGCATGTTGTTGAGTTGTTCTTCAAGGAAATTGTCCGTTTGCATGGAGTGCCTAAGTCAACTGTTTCTGATAGGGATACAAAGTTTTAAAGTTACNCTGATGGTCAAACTGAAGTAGTTAATAGAACTTTGTCTACTCTCTTGCGAGCTTTGATCAAAAAGAACATTAAAACTTGGGAAGAATGTTTACCACATGTTGAGTTTGCATACAATCAATCAATTCATTCTTCAACTAAGTTTTCTCCATTCCAAATTGTTTATGGCTTTAATCCTTTATCTCCATTGGATCTAACCCCTCTACCTTTGAGTGAAAGAGCTAGCTTGGATGGAAAAAAAAAAGCTGACATTGTCAAACAGATCCATGAGAAAGCTAGAATAAACATTGAGGAGAAGACAAAGCAGTGTGCCAAACAAGCTAACAAAGGAAGGCGCAAGATGGTATTCAAACCAGGAAACCAAGTGTGGGTTCACTTGAGAAAAGAACGGTTTCCCGCTGAAAGGAAGCCAAAAATGATACCTAGAATCGATGGACCCTTTGAGATCACAAGTAATATTAATGACAATGCTTACCAACTTGATCTTCAAGGTAAGTACAATGTGAGTTCAAGCTTTAATGTTTCTGATTTGGTTCCTTTTGTGGCAGATGATCCAGATTTGAGGTCAAATCCTTTTCAAGAGGAGGGGGATGATGTGATCATGGATGGAGCTAGGGAGGATGAGCTTGAACCTGAGGAATATGTAGCTGAGCTTGAACCAGAGGAGCTTGTTGCGGAGGAACCATTGCTTGTACCTGAAGGACCAATGACTAGAGCAAAAGCTAAGCAGCTAAGGAATGCACTAAATGGGCTTATTCAAGAGCTTATGGCCAAAGAGAGCATGGGAAAACCTTTTGGGGATGATACCTATCAAGTCCAGCCCACTTTGAACCTAATTCAAGTCCAAGAAAGCCCAAAATAATCCCTTTATTTTGTGGTCCAAGAGGAGTGACGAAAATAAGTTCAAGAGTCACCTTGGGAAGAGATACATGCACAAAGAGTTGAATCTTCATTCAACTATCTATCTTTAATGTTTTAGTCTTCAAGAATAATTAGTATTTGGCTTTATGACCAAGTTTCCTTTCTTATATAAACTCATGTAAGATCAATGAAATAATAATCCAACTTTTTATCGAAACCTTTTCTTTTCTTTGAGAGTGATTCTCTTCTATTCTTTTTGAACAAAACTGATTGCTTGGTGTGATTCCAACAATCAAAACCGACTACTTGGTGTGATTCCAATAGTCAAAACCCCGATCTCCTTGGTGCGAGGCTGAGAGATCCGATCTTTTTGGTGTGAGGCTGAAAGATCAAACCGGTATATCAAGAGTCTTTCCGCAACTCTTGTGCAACCATTCATTCCACCATCCTTATTCTTGAGGCTTCTTCGTCTTTAGAATCAAGGTGTCTCTATCAACCAACTCAAAGGTGTCGAATCATTGGAATGATCATATCATGACTTGATGATACGCAAGTGGGAATGTCCTCCTTCTCCCAAGGGCTGCACAACAACACAAGCAATCATCGCTTTTACACTTCTTTTCTAACTCTGTGAAGAAGCCCCTAAACACACAAAAGGGAACTAGCTAGTTTGATCAAAATCTAATTACCTTGATGTTTGAAGAATGTATATTAACCAACATATGGTATAAGAAAGGATATAAATACTCAGTACTTGGAAGACAAGTATCTTTAAGTTTGGGTTGTGCTTGAGTAATGCTGTCATTGATTCCCATCCTACATATTTGTCAGTCTTGGCAGTTAACTGAAGCAGGTTGTTAAAAGTTGGTAATGGTTCGCAGCATAAACCAAGTACCTGAAACAAAACAAAGTCAGCTACATGATCACTCATTTTTGATCATTAAGTAAACAAGATGATTGTTCGAGTAATTACCCAATACACTTAACCGCAAGACAGTATATACGAGGTCGAATCCTAAAGAACCAATGGTACACTAAAGATTTGTGAAAGTCGTAAAATAGTTAAAGCAAACTAAATATAGTTTGTTTGGTTTCAAAACTAGTAAATAAAAATATAAAACGATTAAACTAGGGAAGAATTTATATTTTAGAATTGAATGTGGTGATTAATTAGGAAGATAGAAAATCGAATGTAGCTGATTTATAGGCTCCTCATAAATTTATATTTTGAAATCGATTAGTGTAAAGATTTTGTAGAGATATTTTGGGAGAATGAAAATGGGAAATTTAATTTCGGGTTTAATAGGGAGATAAATTAGGAAATCTTTGTTTTTGTTAATAGAAAACAGTTGAATCCATATTTTTGTTTTATAATTTTATTTAAAAAAAACCATATAATTACAATGATATTGGCATGAGATGTAAATATTTATCAATTCCAAGTCTTCTTTATTGCAAAAAATGGTGCAAAAATGCTAATATTATTTAGTTAATATTTACCAATATAGAAAGAAAATACATTTCTTTTCAAATGTGTCATATCAACACTAAACCATTTTGTAACTTCTCTCTTACTGGCCAAAACAATTAGGAGGGCTTGGTTGTCTATGACATACGCATAACTGAACGTCCTTGTTTCCCGACCTCTTGTCCGTACAGTCGCAACGGGTAACGGCGTGAATCACATCATTAGGTAATATTTTTTTGCTCTTAATTTCATGCCAACACCAGTTACACCCTTGTGATATTAATAACTTAATTTGGCCACAACGGTTATAAACTCTACAAAATAACTAAATCTAAAAATTTAAAGAGAGAAACGTTGGGATATATGGAAACTCCTTGTGATAAACTACATATTAATAGCTTAATTAGGCCACAACTGTTATAAACTCTACAAAATACCTAAATCTAATAATTTAAAGAGAAAGAAACGTTGGGATATGGAAACTCCTTGTGCATTTGCTAAGTGGTCTTTGTTTAGTTCGGCTCAGGACTCGGGAGAGCGTCTTTTTCTTCGGGGGTGACGTAGACGCCAGTCAACTTCTCATGCATATCAGATGCGGATGATTTTTTTGGGTCCCGGATCTTCTGGTTTGGGATCCAACACCAACATACGCTTGAAGAGCATTTGAGAAGTACTTTTTGATGTCAACATGCTCTCGTTCCTTAATGGATTGTTTTAAGTGAATGTCTTTACTTATAGTTTTGATTTTAGATTCAACCAAAGTGGATTTTAAAAGACTTTGGCTAAAGCTCCCCTCGTGTTGAAGCCTATAAAGGAATTTTTATGGCTTATGCTAATTCAAAGTCTATGAAAAAAATTGGAGAGTAGAAAAAACTGAATAATCACACCGAGTTTTTAGATTTTACGTGCCATTAGGAAAAAAATAATAGTAACAGTTTATTGTTATTGTATAAATCAGATTTTATACCTAAATAAAATATCTGAAAAATCTCTACAGGATTTAAAAATACTTTGAAAATGCCGCAGCAAGTAATGGATCCTATAGAGTAAGAGTCTCTTTCGGTGGGCATTGTAAATGATCCAAGTGGACGTTATCCATCCAAGTGGACGTTATCCTGAATTTGTGAATAATGAGGTGTGAAAGCTTTACTGAAGAACTAGAATCGTAGAAAGAGTCGAATGGTCACAAAGCTCCTAACCCGTTTTTGGATATTCCTTGACATATTCATTTATGGGGCTTGTGTGATATGATGCTTTCTTTTTATCTTTTAAATATAATATCAGACCAAAGTCCAATATAGACAGAAGACTAACTAGTAAAAGAAAAGAAAAAAAATCTGTAATTTGTTTTTTTGTCATTTAGCATGTAATTTTGGTGATAATTTTAGAAAACAATATACATTAATGTGATATTTCTTTAAAATTTCCCTAACTATTTTTATTTTCCAACCAAACAATTAACTTATAGAAAACAACTCTTTCTTTAATTGCCCAACTTGGAGGAATAAAATTGCACTAAATTTTACAAGTCAAAAAATCAAATGTCCAAAAATCTATATTATGAAAGATGGCTTGCTCTCTCTATTTGAGTGACATATGAGCAGTGGAGAGAGTGCCACCTATATATTTTTATTAAAAGCAAACAGACCTAAACTTAAAGGAATATGAAACATCTTTCATGTTTTTTTTTCTATATCATAAACAGTTTCAATACTTACATAAGAAATTTAAAGAGGCTTACAGCATGTCCCAAAAAAATAGATGCATCACCAAAAGACAAAAGGGCATCGGGAGTGAATCAAAGCGCCACTTATTCCTCTTGGCGTAAACCATGAATGTATTGGCATATGGTTTAAGCGTTCCAAATTTGTCAATAGTTTGAAAAGTTGCAGTAGTGATAGATATATTGATTACTATTGTAAGAAAATTTATGAAAGTTTGTCCCTAAAGAAATAAATTTTTATATATAAAGAAGATTAGAGTTTTGTTCACTATCAAATAGAAAATATTTGAATAAAATTGTAGAATGTTGGTTTAGAAAAATACTGAGAAAAAGAGGAAGATAGTTGAATAAATTCATGACTGTTGGTTTTCCTATTTTAATATTTAGAAGTTAAAAAAAAAACTGAGTAAAATTCTTATTAAAAACCTAATTCTAGAGTTATATTCAAAAAATTGAAGAGTTGACATGAAAAGAATATGTCTATCTTAATTATATCTATTAAAGAGTTTAGTCAATCTACAATTCTTGATAAATAGCAAAAGTTAGTGTTTCATAGTATTTAATTGAGAAGCTTAAGTATGAATATATCTAAATACTTAAGCTTTTTTTTAATGAATGTAAAATTTATTCAGCCAAAAAAACTCTTTGTTACCAAATATGCATCTTTAGATCAAACTTTCATTTAAAATATTTTCTTTTGAAGTTTTAGACAAGAATTGTAAAATGTTTAAATCTCTCGAGACAAAGTTGTTCATGCATTGCATGTATCTAACAATTCAATTACAAAATGAGAAAACCTATGTGAAGTATTAAAACAATCAACATCAAATTATATTTTCCAAGATTTTCACAATTAAAAAAAAACAAAGATAAATTCTACATAAGATGAATTCAAGAGGAAATATACATTTTCAGGCATTTAGTGGTGGTAGAGCAAATCATATTATTTTAACTCATTAGAAGAAATGAATTAAACTACGAATGAGAAGTGAGAAATATTTATCAAGTAAAAACTACATATTTTGGGTAGATAGAACAATAAATAAATAAAAATTTTGTATATATTATAACAAAATATAAACTACATATGTTGGATAGAATATTTAAAAAAAATCTATTTGTCTAAATTATAGGTTTATAAAAATATATAAAATTTACACATTTTGGGTAGATATATATAGAATAGAACAATAAAGAAAATATCTATGCTTTTGTCATTTTTTGTTCATTTGAATAATATATTCAATAAATAATATTACAATTTTGGGTTTGGCTTTTTTTTCCCATAATGAATGAATATTTACATATGCATTCATGAAACAAATAGCTTTTTTTGGATAAATTATTGTGCAAACGACCATCAACATGATTCACATAGACTTTTCACGTCCATACCATTTTCAGTTAACATTTTACCGTTTCCTACTCAGATTCTTCTTCTAGTTGAGACACCATTCACATTATTTTTCAGGATTGAAGTGGCTTAAAGGTATCCAATTTGGTGAAAGATTGGAATATGATCTGTTCCATTACTTTCACATGCCAAACATAGGTAACAACATACTTATACGACTTTAAATCCCTTTTCTTCACGTCTCTACCTGCAAATAAACAACAATATACATCATTACATTGAACCCATCTTTCTTAATTCCAATCATATTCACATGAAACAAAAACATACTATACTTCCAACTGAAACATAACTCACCGCCGAATTCAAAGTAGAAACCAGGTTTTGCAGTGTTTATAATCGGGTTTAGTTCAGTGAGAGATGGACAAGGCCTTGTGCCATTCAAGAAAACATGAGGCTATAGAAACAAGTCTAATGTGAACAAATGGAGAAAAAGCCTTGTGCCACTCATTATTCTCTCTATCTCTTACAAAAAAAAAAAGAGAGACAAACTTGAAAAAGGAAATGGGTGATTCTTATTCTTTTAGAGAATCTGATAATGCAAAAGAAAAGAAAAAAACTTACTAAAAAGAAGATTCTCATTGAGATTAGGACAGAATATTTGTCTTTCCAGAGTTTAACGGTTATTACATGACGTTGTAATATGCCCGTCTGAGAGAGATAATACAGAGAACCAGAACCACACCACAATTTAAACAAGGTCTGAAAATTAAAATATCAGGAAATAAAAAGAAAAAGAGAAAAAACGGAAGAACCTTTTGCATTGAGATTATAAAATGGCAAGCTAAGTTGATATCCAAAACTAGGCCTCTCTCTTCCCACCCTATAGCTGAAGTAGACTCAGGGTACGTAAAATGCGGAAAATCAAATTTAGTCCTTTTTATCTATTGTTTTGTTTATAGATGTTTATGTAACTTTTTTTTCAAAGGAGATTTCAGTGCAACAATCAGAGAAGATGGCAAGAAATGATTGGATCAACAGTTACCTGGAAGCTATTCTTGATGTTGGAACAAGCAACAAAAAGAGGTTTGAGAGCAACTCCAAGATCGTCCAGAAGCTTGGGGATATGAACAGGAAGGATCATCAAGACAAGGTGTTTGGAGATATGAATACAAAGGATCATCAAGAGAAGGTGTTTAGTCCCATCAAATACTTTGTGGAAGAAGTCGTCAACAGTTTCGATGAGTCTGACCTGTATAAAACATGGATCAAGGTTTGTTTCTCAATCTGTAATCCTTATAGCAATTGTATAAATACAAAAAGGACACTGGAGAGAATATTGTTCCACTTATTCTCCCAGAAGTATGGAAGTGACCGGAGTTAAAATAGTAAGAACCAAAGAATGTGGGAGATGGTTCTGTATTTTTACTAAAACCAAAACAAACGCATCTATACATATATTTAAATACCCGCAAGTGATGGTGGAGAGATCTTTCACTTCTTGTGGCAGGTGATAGCAACAAGGAATACTCGTGAACGCAGTAACAGGCTTGAGAATATATGCTGGCGTATTTGGCATCTCGCACGCAAGAAAAAGCAGGTTTGTGTCTCTTCACTTATACACCTTTGCATGGAAATATAGAAAAGGTTAGTTCTCGCTCGTTTGAATTGAATCCTTATTCCGTACTTTCATTTCATTCCACAGATTGTGTGGGATGACGGGATTAGACTATCGAAACGGAGAATCGAACGTGAACAAGGCCGCAATGATGCGGAAGAGGATCTTCTTTCTGAGCTTTCTGAAGGAGAGAAGGAGAAGAATGATGGAGAGAAGGAGAAAAATGAAGTTGTTACAACTCTCGAACCACCCCGAGATCACATGCCTCGTATCCGCTCTGAAATGCAAATTTGGTCTGAAGATGATAAATCAAGTCGAAACCTTTATATTGTCTTAATCAGGCAAGTAGAGATTGGTTTATCTGACTTATTTGCTATTGTCAATATGGACTCACGGGACTTACCCGGTGCCTCTATTTGGTTTCATACTTTGACAACTGCAGTATGCATGGACTCGTGCGTGGAGAAAACATGGAGCTTGGAAGAGACTCTGACACTGGTGGACAGGTATTTTAACCATCTTTTAGAAGACTTTTTAGTAAAAATCAAAATTATTTACAGTGATTCACGTACCTCCTCTGGCTTTCTTAATTTTTCATTAATCTTTAGTTTTGATAATGGACGAATAGGTGAAATATGTTGTTGAGCTTGCTCGTGCGTTGGCAAACACTGAAGGTGTCCACAGGGTTGATCTCTTAACACGGCAGATCAGTTCACCAGAGGTTGACTACAGCTATGGCGAGCCAGTTGAGATGTTATCATGCCCTCCAGAAGGTAGCGACAGCTGTGGCTCCTACATTATCCGCATCCCCTGCGGTTCTCGGGACAAGTACTATCTCATCAGACTTCTTATCAAATTCCTGCTTTGAAAACCTTGAAAACGAACCAGTTAGTTTCTCAATACTCATGTTTGTTAAATGCAGGTACATAGCAAAGGAGTCACTCTGGCCCCATATCCCCGAGTTTGTCGATGGGGCACTAAATCACATAGTGAGCATAGCAAGGTCTCTGGGAGAGCAGGTGAATGAAGGGAAACCAATATGGCCTTATGTAATTCATGGTCACTATGCTGATGCAGGAGCAGTAGCTGCACATTTGGCAGGAGCCTTAAATGTGCCAATGGTGCTAACTGGTCACTCTTTGGGAAGGAATAAGTTTGAGCAGTTGCTTCAACAAGGGAGACTTACCAGAGAGGATATTGACCGAACATATAAGATCATGAGGAGAATAGAAGCTGAAGAACAGAGCCTAGATGCAGCCGAGATGGTAGTGACAAGCACACGGCAAGAGATTGACGCGCAGTGGGGGCTGTATGATGGTTTTGATATCAAGCTGGAGAGGAAGCTCAGGGTTAGAAGACGACGTGGAGTCAGCTGCCTTGGCAGATACATGCCACGAATGGTGGTATAAACCCTTTTCTGACTCCCACAGTATCTGACAAACGACAACACAATGAGTACCAAAATAATTTATATAGACACTGCAATTGACTGATGCATCATGTTATAAAGTCATTTATTAATCTGACCTGTCCTTGTGGCATCAGGTTATACCGCCAGGTATGGATTTCAGCTACGTCTTGACACAAGATTCACAGGAACCTGATGGTGATCTTAAGTCGCTAATTGGCCCTGACAGAAACCAGATAAAAAAGCCTGTGCCACCAATATGGTCCGAGGTATACTCTTTTTACATTATTGTGTTATTACCAACAGAAGTCGTATCCATTCTCATGCAAGAAAGGTTACCGTCTTGTTTTACCCTGTCTTTCACNCGTGGAGTCAGCTGCCTTGGCAGATACATGCCACGAATGGTGGTATAAACCCTTTTCTGACTCCCACAGTATCTGACAAACGACAACACAATGAGTACCAAAATAATTTATATAGACACTGCAATTGACTGATGCATCATGTTATAAAGTCATTTATTAATCTGACCTGTCCTTGTGGCATCAGGTTATACCGCCAGGTATGGATTTCAGCTACGTCTTGACACAAGATTCACAGGAACCTGATGGTGATCTTAAGTCGCTAATTGGCCCTGACAGAAACCAGATAAAAAAGCCTGTGCCACCAATATGGTCCGAGGTATACTCTTTTTACATTATTGTGTTATTACCAACAGAAGTCGTATCCATTCTCATGCAAGAAAGGTTACCGTCTTGTTTTACCCTGTCTTTCACTCCATGGAACAAATAACTACATGAACCTATTATCTGCAGATAATGCGATTTTTCTCAAATCCTCATAAACCAACAATACTTGCGCTGTCTCGTCCTGACCACAAAAAAAATGTCACCACATTGGTCAAAGCTTTTGGTGAATGTCAGCCTCTTCGAGAACTAGCCAACCTGGTAAGTATCCCGGCATTTGTTACACATTTATTATCCAGTGAACTATATGTATTATGAAAATTGTGGATGGGCATACTGCTAATACACCTAAATTGCTAAAAAAACTGTTCCAGGTACTTATACTAGGTAACCGAGATGACATCGAAGAGATGCCTGATAGCAGCTCAGTTGTTCTCATGAATGTACTAAAGCTGATAGACCAGTACGACTTGTACGGACAAGTAGCTTATCCCAAGCATCACAAACAATCTGAAGTTCCAGATATTTATCGTTTAGCAGCCAAAACAAAGGTACGTAACAGTAGCATGTGCTTAGCTAGAACTACATGACAAAAATGTTATCATAAGCAGATTACTAGAACTCATAGCTCCTCTCTCTACACATGAATATCATAATTATATGGTGGTTTTCTCTCTTGAAGGGGGTATTCATTAATCCAGCTCTGGTGGAGCCGTTTGGTCTCACACTCATTGAGGTAACTATTAACTATGTCAATGTACTTTTTAACTTATTCTACACAACCTATAAGATCTTCATGCCGCACCATTTGTTGTGCGTATGACAGGCAGCTGCTTATGGTCTTCCCATTGTTGCCACCAGAAATGGAGGGCCTGTTGATATCGTGAAGGTAATCATATCTCTTATTATAAAGATAACTGTATAAAGACATAGTCACACCTCAGCGACCCCGGACAGCTTAGTAAGAGTCCATATGTTGTGTTGCAGGCACTGAATAATGGTCTCCTAGTCGACCCTCATGATCAACAAGCCATTTCTGATGCCCTTCTAAAGCTAGTTGCTAACAAACATCTCTGGGCTGAGTGTAGAAAAAACGGACTTAAGAACATCCACCGTTTTTCATGGCCAGAGCACTGCCGTAACTACCTATCCCATGTCGAACACTGCAGAAACCGTCACCCCACAAGTAGTCTCGAAATCATGAAAGTTCCGGAAGAGCTCACAAGTGATTCTCTAAGAGACGATGACATATCTTTGAGATTCTCCACAGAAGGAGATTTCACGCTCAACGGGGAACTAGATGCAGGTACTAGACAGAGGAAACTAGTTGATGCCATAAGTCAAATGAATTCTATGAAAGGTCGCCCATCTGTTATCTACAGCCCTGGTAGAAGGCAGATGCTCTTTGTGGTTGCTGTTGATTCCTATGAAGACAACGGAAACATCAAATCGAACTTAAACGATATCATCAAGAATGTGATGAAAGCTGCAGATTTGACATCTGCCAAAGGAAAAATAGGTTTTGTGCTGGCATCAGGTTCAAGCTTACAAGAAGTTGTGGAGATTACGCAGAAAAACCTGATTAATTTGGAAGATATTGATGCAATAGTTTGCAACAGCGGAAGTGAGATCTACTATCCATGGAGAGATATGATGGTTGATGCAGACTACGAAACTCATGTGGAATACAAATGGCCAGGTGAAAGTATAAGGTCGATGATTCTGAGACTTGCATGTACGGAAACTGCAACAGAGGATGACATCGCAGAGTATGCTAGTGCATGCAGTACAAGATGCTATGCAATTTCTGTGAAACAAGGAGTCAAGGTAACTCTTTCTAAGAATATTTCTCTCATCAAGAAGACAGCTTAAATCTAAGGCATAAATACTACCTTAAAGTCATGAAATTAGTATTGATGTATATATGTGTGAATGGCAGACTCGAAGAGTTGATGACCTTAGGCAGAGGCTTCGGATGCGAGGTTTAAGGTGCAATATTGTCTACACGCAAGCGGCAACAAGGCTAAATGTTATACCACTATGTGCATCAAGAATACAAGCACTCAGGTTAGAAACTGCTAAGACTAATAAATAGTTTCTTCAATCATATACACTTATGTAATATGTAACTAGTCAAGATGACATGACTTGGTGGCTTTATGTAGGTATCTTTCTATAAGGTGGGGAATTGACATGTCGAAGACTGTTTTCTTTTTGGGAGAAAAGGGAGACACGGACTATGAGGATTTGCTTGGTGGCCTCCACAAAACCATCATTCTAAAAGGTGCAGTGGGATCTGATAGTGAAAAACTCCTACGCAGTGAAGAAAATTTTAAAAGAGAAGACGCAGTTCCACTAGATAACCCTAACATTTCCTATGTCAAGGAGAATGGCGGACCTCAGGATATTCTGTCCACTTTAGAGGCCGAGGAGATCAAGTAAAATGATTTTCAATTTCGCCACATTATTACAGTTCATATACTTCAATCGGTTAGTAAACAGTGAAAAATAACAAAACTACATAATTTCATATATTGTATACTGCAATAAAAAATAAAGTTGAATATTAACTATAGCACAGATTTTATAGAACAAGTATGCACAGCTTCGTCTTAGTTCTTTTGACGTTCACACTTAGAAAGATTGATACCTGATGTTCATGGTACTCTATCTAGTGTGCTATCGCCCCTCCCTTGGTCAACCACCGACCAACAATGTGTTCTCGTCACATCCGTATTTTGCAGTGTAAGAAAATTCCCTGCCACAAGTGGAAGTAGTTCTGACAGCAAGATTGAAAATTAAACTGAGCCTGAAGTCCAATTTTACAATCAATTGTTCACAAACTGTGGATCCTTAAACAAAAATATGCTCAATCAGTACAAGATTCTACCAAACCACAAGGAGACACCTCAAACTGCCAAGCCTTATGACTCGTGCATGCCTAAAGCAAGACTAAATCCTTAAAATATGACAGAAATTAACCCTGGTCATCAACAATCAGTCCCGAACATCTAACCTCAATCAAATTCACCGTAAATATCAGATAAAGGAAGACACTACCACAGGAAGATAAGTAGAGAATGTAAATTTATGGTGGCGAAGACCAAAGGACCCTTTTGTTTCCCATTATAATTAAGTTTCTTACAAAACTAAATGTTCTTCAACAAGTATAACAATTGAGTACAAAAGTCACAACAGAAAAAGCTTACAGGAGAAATTTCCCAATTCTGAACCAACCATGATCCCATTGGTCACAAGGAATCATCTCCAGCCATACTTTCCCAAAATGAATCTATCCACACAGTCACAAATAACCATCCTTATTCAGAACTCCACCTGTCCGAACCTGATCACTTCAGTCTAAAGAAATCATCTTGCATTGAGATTCCTCAACTCTGAACCAACCCACATTCACCACATTGCTCACAGTTGATCATCATCTTGAAGAGAAATCTTCATATCAGAATCAACCCAAACCCGTGTTTTCAAAGAACAAGAACCACAAGGAAGAACAACAGACGCCACAAAAGCACCCAATCTCTTAACTCTAACAAAACCACCATCTCTCACCAACCCAAACCCCATTGTTCCCAACTCACTAGAATCAACACAAAAGTAATCACCACACCTACACTGATAAAAAACCTCAATAACTTCACCTCCTTCTTCTTCTTCTTCGTCTCCACTAATCTCAACTGACATATCCTCAATACTAATCTCATCAGCAGTGATCCCATCATATCTCGAAGATCTAAGATCATTATCGTATACTACACGTAGCTCCGCATCGCTTAAAACTTCCCAAGCTTTTTGAATCTTCAGAAACTTCTCGTCGTCTGAGCTACGACGAGACCTGCTGAGAAGCTTATCTGGATGAGAGTGAAGAATCGCAGAACGGTAGCTATTGCGGATCTCTTCGTAGCTCGCATCTTCTTTCACGGAGAGAATCTCGTAGTACGTCTCGTGAACACAATTCTCACCGTGAAGCATGATTTGTTTGTTGAATCGTTTTAATCCACGACGGTGCTAGGTCTCCAACTCACCGGCGACGTCGAGAAAATTTCTAGGGTTTATATAGTGAAGGAGAGAAGTTCACGGGTTGACCCGCTCAATCATTTCGGATCTTATATGGGCCTGGGCTTGAAATTGGGCTTGACTTTTTAAAAAAATCAATACTTGACCCGATTACCCGAACCCGGTTCTGGAAACACCCATCTTTCTTCTTCGACTTGGTTCCGTAAGGAGAGAGAGACGCGCTAAAGCTGTTCTGATCAACGTTCATTTGTGAATCTGGGGAACTTTTTGGGTGAAGATTTTGTAGAGTCGTGATGGGTTTATCGAAAGGTAGATTGAAAGCATGGTTTAATAAGAAAATCACTGATCCTCTTCTCCAGATCTTGCGAAGGTTTGTCTTCTTTTGACTCTATCTGTACGCGTTTTGTATGATCATCATCGTATCTCTACATGGATCTGGAACTAGGACTAGCTTGGTTACTCTGATTATGCTTCTTGAGATAGATCTCATGTGCTATTTTGTTGAATTGTTGGTCTTAACAAGCTGGAGTTATGCATTTTGCTTCTTGTTGGTTTCTTAATTTGGAATATTAGAGAGAAACTATATAGAACAGTTAAAGGTAGAGTCTTTATCATTGTATCTTCATGTAGCTCTTAGAGGGTCTTTGTTGTTGGAACATAAGACTATAAGAGACCATTTGAAACTGTTAAAGGCAGAACCTTTATCATTGTATCTTCGTGTAGCTCTTGAATGATCTTTTGGGGATCTGTTAGAGATAGATGGTATCAGCATATCTGTTCTCTGTTGCAGAGATGTTTATGTTGTAAAGTAATTTGAGTTTGATTTTGTGTTCGATTTCGATTTTTGTAGAGGTACTGAGCCAAAGCAGCTTGCTTTCTCTGCCGCACTTGGTATTACCTTGGGTGTATTTCCCATATGTGGTAGGTGTCTCTCACCAGTTTCTGTTTCCTAAGGTTACTGCTTTTTGCTTTGAGATTGCAATGTATCTTATTTGAGGGTGATTTTTGCTATGAAAACAGGTGTTCCTGTTCTTCTATGTGGAGTAGCTTTTGCGGTGCTCGGATCTTCTTGTCATGCTCCTACCGTAATGTTGGCTAATATCATTGCCACTCCAGCAGAACTCGCGTAAACCTTTATGCTATGCATATCCTTTTAATCTCTTGTAATTTACCACTTTTACTGAAAAAAGATGCATCAGTTTTGTTCCTGACTTGGATTTTGGTTTTCCTTTTCATGTGTTTATTATTGAAGTCTTGTGGTTCCTTTTCTAAGACTTGGTGAAAAAGTCACTGGTGGACCTCATTTTCCTTTGACATCAGATGCTCTAAGGAAGGTTTTCACTGGTCAAGCCTCTCAGGAAGTCTTTTTTAGCATTGGTAATGCGGTAAGTAGCTAAAATTGTGAAACCGCTTGTTCCATTCCCTAGCATAGTCTTTTGTGATCTTATCCTCAGTACTTGCAACTCTGATTGCCAATGTTGTCATATCTGAAAGATAAGTTGTTTATTTAACTCCTATGGTACTTATTGGTATTGCAGTTACTAGGGTGGCTCGTAGCAACTCCATTTTTCTTCATTTCGCTATACGTAGTGTTGCTGCCATGTTTCAAAATACTGGTCCGCAAGTTTGGCGCCGCTTCTTCAACCCCAAAGCTACCTACAAGTATGGAGACAGAGCTGAACCCAAAGCCAAGAGATGCTTAAATTCAACAAGAGTTAGAAAACCTCACTGTTGTTTTTATCAATACGAAGCCCTTAAATTGTAACATCAAGCTGCGTAGACTAATGTATAGAGTATACACACTTGCATTGTCAAATCCTCACACTCTTGTTTGTAAACTCTTTCGGAAATGTTAGTAACCAAAATTATTGGTGGTTACATGTAAACGTCTAAACTCGACAGGTCCATACATAAGCATGAAGTCATATCAAGATTCACATTTTCTTCTCCAATTCTTAATTTCCATCCAAATTTCATGAGATTCATTTTATAGATTGGATTTAACAGCCCACAATATTTGGTTCATTAATTTTCAAGTTGTGTCTAATATTTTTGGTCTCAAGAACATGGTTTTGTATACTCTGTCTGCGTGTGAGGATCAAACGGTTGTCAAAGCAAATATCAAAACTATTACAACTATAAAATATGATAGGAATGGGATCTACAGTTCAGCTTTTACCGAAGGAATCATATTTTTCTTCCCGAATCTGTCTCAAGCCTAAGTTGCAATATTAAGATCATAAGATTTAATAATATAATAATATTAAACATATTACAATTATAAAAACTTTAAAAAATAATATTTAAATTGCAAACTTAAATAACTTATAATAAAATTTAAAATACAATACCAAATTTTTATGAAACAAAAAAAATATTTTAAATAAATAAAAGAAAAAAAACCAAACAAACATATTACTTAATTAATTAAAGCTCACAAACATTTTATTTAATTAATACATAGTTTAATGTCCAAATTTATTTCATATATTCTCAATCAAATCCTCCTTTAATTTGTGATGTGCTTGTCTATCACGAATTCTTATATGACCATCACCTAAACCCTCTAGATTTGAAGCCATATTTACTGAAAACGTATGATCCGCAGAGGATCAGGTTCCATCTTCTTGTTGGAATTCTTGTTCGTCATAGAGTGTGTATGAATTTCGTTCACCTTCGACAATCATATTATGGAGTATGGGACATGCTCCATAATATATGCAATTTTACCCTTCACCCATAAAAGAGATGGATTTTTAATCATGGCGAATCTAGATTTTAGGACTCCAAATGCACGCTCAACATCTTTTCGTGCACCTTCTTGACGTTCTGCAAACAAACGATTTTTCGGGTGTTGTTGTTGTGCGATTGATTTAACAATTGTCGCCCATTCGGGGTAAATACCATTCGTCAGATAGTAAGCCAAATTATATTCACTTCCGTTGACATAGTACGTAACTTCGGGAGCTCGACCGTAAATAATGTCGTTAAATACTGGTGATTGATCAAGAACATTTAAATCGTTACAAGTACCTCGAGCTCCAAAAAATGTGTGCCATATCCAGAGATCTTGTGAAGCTACCGCCTCCAAAACAATTGTCGGTTTACTGGTGCCTCGTGAATACATTCCTTTCCAAGCAATTGGACAATTTTTCCACTTCCAATGCATACAGTCGATGCTTCCAACTATCCCGGGAAAACCCCGATGTTCTCCATAAAAGAGTAGTCTTTCAAGATCCTCTGGTGTGGGTCGGCGTAGGTATTCAGTGCCAAACAAGTCAACTATGCCGACGACAAAATGTTCCAAACATTTACGAGCAGCCGATTCAGCAAGACGTATATATTCGTCAACCGAGTCCGACCCAGTTCCATATGCTAATAGTCTAATTGCTGCAGTACATTGTTGTAGCGGTGTTAAACCATTCCGGAAGGTTGCATCCTTTTTTGGTTGAAAATATGAAACTTCTTCACTAAGACGATTCACAATACGCAAGAACAATGA
>NC_025697.1:17935396-17963528 GCF_000633955.1 Camelina sativa
TCCGGGAGGCTTTAAAGATTTGTTACCGTCCCTACTAATCACCACATGATCTTTCCCTGTGTTTTGTCCTTACTCGCATAGTTCCGACAATCACTTCCCGGAAGGTTACCCATCCTGAGACTACTCCAGCTTAAGCACGCTTAATTGTGGAGTTCTCTCAGGACCTTTGACCGAAAAGATAAGTGCATTATTGGTGACATAGGTGGCCCTGACCAGCGCAGGATGGCTATCGGTAACGCGAATAGTGGTATCACCAGTCGATGCGGGTTGCCTTCGGTAATTTGCATGAAGGAAGGATTGGTCCTGATAGTATCATTTCCCTAAACTAGTACGCGGGCAGGTAAGCTTATGTACCACCCACCAGTTTGGTACCCTAGGGCCGGACACGACCATACCGGTACGCTAACGGACTGACGGTCGTGAAACAAGGACATTAGCTAAGGGAATGGACAGCCAGGATCGTCCTAGGGTGGTGCTTATTCGATTAGCCCTTATCCTTATCCACAAAAGCATGAAACTTATCCGGTACGTTTGTCCCTAACCATTCGCCATGTGTTGCCACCGGAGCTGCGAAGGGTGTCCGCCATGTGTCGCACCAAGGGCCTCCCAATGCCACGTCCTGCTTGGGTAAACACAACCATGGGAGGATACATAAACCCCCAGTCCATTTGTTCATTAAACCCGAAAAATTACTAGAAAAACCTTAGAGTTAGGAGGAGCAAGCGAAAAGCTGCGAAGCGCTAGAAAAATTTAGGTGAGTTCCCGATGCATGGAGTAGTTAGTGAATAGGCTAGTTTAGTTTTTCTTTATTTTTTTATTTAATTGAGGTTGGTCTTAATACTTGATTAGTTTAGGATTAAGCTAGTTAAGTAGGATTAAGTTAGTTAAGTAGGATTATGTTAGTTAATAGAGGTTATGTTAGTTAATCATGATTAGGTTCAATAATTATGATTAAGTTAAGTTAATTATGATTAAGCTTAGTTAACTAGGATTAGGTTGCTGGTTAAGATTAAGATAAAGATTAGCACTTAAGCTGGAACTGCTTAGTGTTTAACATTAAGATTAGAATTGTTTAGCGGTGATTAGTGCCTGGTTTAGGAATGTTTAGCAGTTACCCTACTGTTTCATTTGTGGGCGTCTAGGACATTACCCGCTTGACTGCCAGTTTTACACCCCGTACGCACCAGCATGCAACATCTGCTTGATTTGCGGAGTGAGAAGACATTACCCAGCACTTGCTTGGCACTGAGGGTTGACACTCCGACTCACGCACCGACTCCTACTCCACCTCCATCTCACGCTACCGGCCCATCATCTTCCCAAACTCCACCCACTGGTTACCCAGGTTGTATCTGCTCCCAGTGTAGCTTAAAGGGAGTCTAGGAAGATGATAGGCCGGTAGAGTGAGATCAGGGTGGAGTAGGAGTCGGTGTGTGAGTCAGAGTGTCAACCCTCAGTGTCGGGCAAGTGCTGGAGTAATGTCCTCTCACTTCGCAAATCAAGCAGATGTTGCATGATGGTGCGTACGGGCTATCAAATTGGCAGGCAAGCGGGTAATGTCCTAGACGCCCACAAAGGAAACAGTAAGGTACCTGGGCACCTGGTGCACTGTATGTCTCGTCCACGGGATAACTTCAGCCAGGAGGTCAGTTCCAAGTCCAAGTGCAGGTGGAGTATCCCTCCATGTAAAGGTGATCGGGGTATTAGGTGAAGGGATAATGAACTCCGGAACGTCCATAGGTGGATCAGGGAGATCCCCAAATTCCAAGTCCAGCAGATCATCCCCATCGATCAAGGGTGTGTAGGCGTAGGGGCTAGGCACTATAGTCGGTGTGCCAGAGCTGCCAGAAGAGATGTCTATGACACTCGATGGTGCTCCAAATGCCCGTAGTGACTGAAAGGAACCTGAGCATATGCTGATGTAATCCTACACTATTACGACCTCTTTCTCTTCCGCTTCTGGTTCCAAACAAACACATTCCTCAGAACTTTCCTGGACTTCTTGCTCAGGCTTCTCCGTGATCTTCTTCTCAGGAGTAACTTCCCGTAGTGTTCCTATCGGCTTCTCAAGAGTATATTTCGCTGTATTGGATGCACGATCAGCAACACTCCTCGATGACTCCCCCCTCTCAATCTCACGATAGTAATAACCTTGGGGCGGTAGACCAGTAGTCCGTCCCCCTCTTCCCATCCTGCCACGTCCACGACCACATCCACGTCCTCTTTTCGGTGGCATACTATAAGAAAATAAAGATGAGTCTGGTTCTTATTAACATTCCTAACCTAGAATCTAACAAATGACCGAATAACTTCCTATGATCATTCCTATGAATCTATAATTTAGCAAGTGACCGAATCAATTTCCTAGACAGTTTTTGCGACACATTTACTCGAAAAAACATTGAAAATATGGTTTCACGTAGCATCGCCTAACCATGCTCTGATACCACGTTTGTAACACGTCGACCCATCCTAATATAAGAAAAAATCGGAAGCGCTGCATAGGACTCTCGTAGTCAGTCAACCAAGGCTTTCAGAACGAATCCAATCATCCTAGTCATCCAACCGCGAGCGCCCGACCTCTCGAACACGGCCTAAGGCTTTTCAACCCGTACCGTAAGCGAGAGTTGTGTTAAGTCCGGACTAGACTTAATATAAGTTGGAATAACCATTTGACTTTTGAAATATTTGAGTCTTTACATATATACAATATACGCGAAAATCGTTACCAGAACATTTATATAACTTTGGATCCTTTTTGAAAACCATACATAATATACATATTAAGAATTTACAAAAGCTGTAAAACCTACATTGATTCGCCTTGGTTACGTTGCTTCTACTTCATAGATCTTTCGGCAAAGGATTCTTGGAAAAATTAAGTAGAATCATAAGTAATCCTACCCATCTATCTATCCCCAAGCAGCAAGCAATACGAATTCAACCAACAAGCAATGATACAATGAAACAAGCATAATAAAATGCAATGCATGAAGACTCGAATTTAAGTATGCAGCAGAGATAATGAATATGCATGCTTCTACCCTAAGTAAGGCCTGATATGAATCCATGATCTTCCAAGACAATGCTCGACACCCCTAGACACAAGGTCTAAAAGAGATCCACATTCCTTCATACATGCAGCGTCTGGCCGGGCATGACCCGCTCCGAACATTCGTAAGGCCATAACGTTACAGAGTTACACGCAACACACATCATACAGATGGGATCCTCATGATTCGCCTAATGCAAGCTACCTAAATGATAGTAACTAACATGCAAGCAAACAATAATATAACAATCGGATGACATAATTGCAATTAGACTAAACGTCCATCATCACTGCTATACCATCGGGACGTTATATCAAACAATCACACAAGAAACATAACAACAATGCATCTATGATCATGTACTAATGGAACAATGCAGGTGGTACCTAACATGATGCACACAAGGGTCACACAACAAGCAATATCACAAACAAGAATATCAAGTCACACAAGGAATCACATATTAATCAAACACATAACAATAACCAAGTAGTTTCATACTTAAGCGTTCATGACTACTAACCGGTTCTAGCCTAGATGCTAACTGCTAAGCTCTTTCCTAAACCAAGCACTAATCACCACTAAACAATTCTAATCTTAATGCTAAACACTAAGCAGTTCCAGCTTAAGTGCTAATCACTAACTTAATCTTAATCAGCAACCTAATCTTAGTTAACTAAGCTTAATCCTAATTAACTTAACTTAATCAGTAACCTAATCCTAGTTAACTAAGCTTAATTCTAATTAACTTAACTTAATCATAATTATCTAACTTAATCATGATTAACTAACTTAACCTCATTTAACTAACCTAATCCTACTTAACTAACTTCATCCTACTTAACTAGCTAAATCTTAAACAAATCAAGTAATTAAGACTAGCATCAATTAAATAATTAAATAAACAAAAGTTAAACTAGCTAGCCTAAGGTTTTTTTAGTGAGTTTTCGGGGCTGAGGAACAAATGGAACGCATGGTTTATATAGCCTCCCAAGGTCGGTTTACCCAAGCAGGATGTGGCACTGGGCGGCTTCGTAGCTCAGGTGGCGACACATGGCGAACAGATAGGGAAGAACGTACCAGATAAGCTTCACGCCCTTGTGGATAAGGATAAGGGCTGATCGGATAAGCACCACCATAGGACGATCCTGGTCGTCGATTCCCTTAGCTAATGTCCTTGTATCACGACCTTCAGTTCGTTAGCGTACCGGTACGGCCGTGTCCGGCCCCCGGGTACCGAACTGGTGGGTGGTACATAAAGTTACCTACCGGCATACCAGCTTAGGGAAATGATACGTACCGAACCAACCCTTCATTCATGCAAATTACCGAAGGCAGCCTGCATCGACTAGTGATACCACTATCCGCATTACCTATAGCCATCTTTCACTGGCCGGTGCCACCAATGTCCGGGCTACTAATAACAATCCGCGTTAGCTAGTACTGCCATCATCTGGATCACTGATAGTGACCCGTGTTAGCATGTACCTCCACTGTCTGGATCACCTAACGTAACTTATGTCCGTTGGTACTACCATGGCAAACCATCGCCTTAACCCGTACCATCCGACCTTAGTCCACTTTCCTTGACCCTTCCTAATTTCTCTAGACCAGCTAAGGCTTCCTAGATAAGACTGGTCCTAAGATCTTACCTATGGGTTCCTCGACCAACTTAGGGACATTGTCGATAGCCTGACTTTCCATACCATTCTTCCCATTTGACGGAGAATCAATCTTTATAAGGCATTTTCTTTTTGATCCTTAGGTTTTCCTCAACTCTCCCTTGTATTGGCGGAATAATGAGTTTTAGTTAGCCGGCCGTGGCGAAAATTGTTCGGTCCGATCCTTAGTCACGGTGAGGGGTATTACATTAGTGTGGCTCACATCAGCCTTTACGAATTATTGTAGTCTTGTATATTCGTGTATAAATACTTATATGGTTGTTTCAGAGATTTGAAAAGAGAACAAGCGTTAATTTGGTACCGTTTTTGTTTCATTCACTCATTTACGCATCATGCTATGCTACACACATCAACAAGCTTGTACAAGACTATATTATAGTCAACAAACCTGGCAAAACTAACAAAGTTAATGGTTTTACAAAAGTAGCTAGCATGCAAAGTCACCAGGATATTCCAAATTAGCATAACAATAGATTTGGATTATGTATAGCACATGTTCGTTGGAAATGGTTTGATACTACTAACAAGTAATAATTCAAATAACGAAAATTAACTATTTTGGGATTTACGCTGAAATTAAAGCTCAGACGTTATATTTGAGATGTTTCAATTATTGTTTACATAAATTAAGTCGCGACAAGAAAAAATTTGAATCAAATACAACCGAAAACTAATAATTTTCCATTTTAAAATGGGTATGGATATGCCAAATTAGCATAACAATGGATTTGAGTTATATAAAGCACATGTTTGTTGTTAATGGTAAAATAATTATCATTTAATGATGCAAATTTTGCAGCTATTATTATTTCTCGAGATTTACTTTGAAACTCACACTCAAAAGTTATATTTTAGATATTTAAATTATTATTTATATAAAATGAGTCACGATAAGAAAAAAATTTGAATATTGATCACTAACCTAAAACTAATAAGTGTTTCCATTTTAAACTGGACTTGGATATATGCCAAATTAGCATAACAATGAATTTTGGTTATATAAATCGTGTGTTCGTTGGAAATGGTAAAATATTTAACAACTATTATTTCAAATAACAGAAAATTAAATATTTCGGGATTTGCACCAAAATTCATGCTCGGACGTTATATTTGTGATGTTTGAATTATTATTTATATATTTAAGTCGCGACAAGAAAAAATTTAGAATCAAACTAACCTAAAACTAATAAGTTTCCATTTTAAAATGGGCATGGATATGCCAAATTAGCATAACAATGGATTTGAGTTATATAAAGCACTTGTTTGTTGTTAATGGTAAAATAATTATCAATTAATGAAGCAAATTTTGCAGTTAATAGCGTAATTATTTCTCGAGATTTACCATGAAACTCATAATTGGACATTATATTTTAGATATTTAAATTATTATTTATATAAACTGAGTTTGCGATAATAAAATTTTTGAAGTATCGATTACTAACCTAAAAATAATAAGTGTTTTCATTTTAAACTAGGCTTGGATATATGCCAAATTAGCATAACAATGGATTTCGGTTATATAAAGCATGTGTTCATTGGAAATGGTAGAAATATTTAACAAGTATAAATTTTAAAAACAGAAAATTAATCATTTTGGGATTTACACCGAAATTCACGCTCGGACGTTATATTTGAGATGTTTGAGTTATTATCTATTTAAATAAAGTCAAGACAAGAAAAAAAATTGGAATCGATCACTAACCTAAAACTAATAATTTTTCATTTTAAAATGGGCATGGATGTACCAAATTAGCATAACAATGGATTTGAGTTATATAAAGCACGTGTTTGTTGGAAATGGTAAAATAATTTATCAATTAATAATGTAAACTTTTCACTCAATAGTGTAATGATTTCTCGAGTTTTACTCTGAAACTGATACTTAGACGTTATATTTGAGATATTTAAATTATTATTTCTGTAAAATGAGTCACGATAAGAAAAAAAATTAAAACATCAATAACTAACCTAAAACTAATAAGTGTTTTCATTAACTGGACTTTAGATATATGTCAAATTAGTATAATAATGAATTTAAGTTATATTCCTTCCGTTTCAAAATATAAGATATTTTGAATGAAAACACGCAAATTAAGAAATAACCCCTTTAAAAAAGTTCAACCAATCATAAACAAGATTGCATAAAATAAATATTAAAAAAATATAAAGTAATCTAAAAATTACTTTAAAAGTTGAGAACATCTTATATTATGAAATAAAAAAAAACATCTTATATTGTAAAAGAGAGAGTATAAAACATGTGTTCGTTGGAAATGGTAAAACCCAAAACAAATAGTGATGCATTTTCCACAATTAGTATTGGAATTAATTCTTGAGATCCACTCCAAAAGTCACGTCCACACGTTATATTTGAGATGTATAAATTATTATTTATATAAAGTAAGTTATGATAAGAACAAATTTGGAACAGCAATATATAACTAAAACTACTAAGTGTTTTTATTTTAAAATAGACTCGAGTATCGAAATTAGCATAACGGTGGAAATGGTAAAATACAAATCATGCATTTTCTCAGTTAATAGCGTAATTATTTCTCTTTATTTATGTCGAAATTCACGTATGGACATTATATTTAAGATGTTTGTATTACTATTTATATAAGTAAGTCACGACAACTTAGCTGCTTTAGATCCCCATCTTTGGAGGTTCGGGATCCGGTCACCCGGTGTCAGGTTGATGGTTCATAGAAAGCTTTAGATCTCTTGGAAGGATTAGGCTGGTGGCTTTGTAATATTGAGGATTTAACATTATTATTAGGAGCACGAAGTCAGCGACGTGGACCTTCCCCCCATACATTTGGAGTTTCAGGCGTTGATTTGGGCGATGGTTTCCATTATGGAGGCAAGGATTGACTGTCAGACTTTCGAGACGGATTGTGCAGAATTAGTAGCGATGATGCAATCTCCTAAGGAATAGTCCACGTTCTCCAATTTATTAGATAAGTTCAGCTTCTTTCGTCCATCATTTTCTTCCTTCAATCTATTGAGGATTCCGTGCACAAACAATGGAAAAGCAGACTGTCTTGTTCGCTTTTCGAGAACTTTATCTATTCCCATTTTTTTTATAAACTATTTTTCTCCGGCTTTAACTACCAAACTTAGAGATATCTTCTAAATTAATGTTTGGTTGACCAAAAGATAAAAAAATAAAAAAAAAATAACTCACGACAAGAAAAATTTGAAGCATCGATCAGTAGTAACCTAAAACTATTCAGGAAGTCTTTTTAATTTTTGATTTTTTTGTTTGAGCTTTTTAATATTGAATTTCGTCAATTCTAATCTTAAATGATAAAATTTGATGTGTATATTTTATATTCTAGCACCATTAACCATTTGATATCTAATAAAACATTTATTTTTTAAATGTTAAAAAATTTGTATGTTAGAATTACCAAGAACATAAGTCTAAATATGTATTTATATTAGTAACATCGATTTACCACTTAGGCTTAAAGCTTACAATACATGTTTTTGAAAGCAAAAAGGAGAAAAATAAAAAAAATGTTTTGAAAATTTTAAATTGTTTGAAACTTTTAAAAATATAGAATTATCTGATATTTTATTTGGAAGACACAAATAGACAAATTATAATTTTTTATATTTTAAGAAAAAGTGAAGTTTCTATAAAATTATTATTTCTTTCAAACATCTTAGCTATTTCCAGCTAAATCATTAAAAAAAACTATAATTAGCAAAGAAAATAATTTTAGCACCATATATAGTCAAAGAAAATAAAATATTACTAGTTTTCAAAAAAGCTAAAAACAAAAACAACCGAACATGTGTCAATTGTTCTTCAGCAGAGTCCAATACTCGTGTGAGTTGTAATTGGTGAATTTAAAAAAAAAATCTACTTAAATATGAGTATGACTCAGATTTTAAACAACCTAAAACGGTTTCAATTTTTCTACACATGTTAAACTTGTTTCTCTAAAAAAAATCAACATTAAATCACCACATTTAATTATTCAAATTTAAGAAATATATCTCCTAATATTTTTATAGACATATATCTCATATTTTATACCTACCCTAATATGTAATTTTACTAAATAATTATCCTTTGTTGTGACATGTTCTCTCAAAATAAATAAATAAATAGGCTACACATATAGTTGTCTTTTACAAATAACAACACCTGAATACTTCTCCCCACCTCTCTCTTTCTCATCTTATCACCACCATTGCTTCCACCTCAGAATGAACCAAACCCAAAGACAGAAAGTGAAATAAGTCTTGTCCTTTTCTTTTCTTTTTTGTCTTGGTGTGTGGAGCAGAACAGTGTCGGCGATGTCATACAGCGACCCAAACCCAAACCCAATTCCAGGAACTTACATACCATCGAACTCGAACGGAGCTGAGAAAATGAAAACGTACCAAGCTTTCATCTTCTCTATTCCCATTTGTTTCACATTCATCGTCCTCTTCGTGCTTTACTTCGTTTACCTCCGTCGTAACAGCGCCGCCAGTGTGGATTGGTCTTCTCTTGGAATGCGTGGTCGTGCCTTCGTTCCCCCCAACAACAATCTCTCAACTGNTTTTTTTTTTTTTTTTTTTGTCTTGGTGTGTGGAACAAAAGAGTGTTGGCGATGTCATACAGCGACCCAAACCCAAACCCAATTCCAGGAACTTACATACCATCAAACTCGAACGGAGCTGCTGAGAAAATGAAAGCCTACCAAGCTATCATCTTCTCTATTCCCATTTGTTTCACTTTCATCGTCCTCTTCGTGCTTTACGTCGTGTACCTCCGTCGTAATAGCGCCGCCAGTGTGGATTGGTCTTCTCTTGGGATGCGTGGTGGTGCCTTTGTTCGCCCCAACAATCTCTCAACTGTATGACTCTGAAAGATTTTTGAGGTTCTTGATTCATTTTGATGGGTTTTGGTTCTGTATTTGATTTGTTTGTTGTTTCAAATATATATATGTGAACAGGCTGAATCAGGACTGAGCAAAGATGTGAGAGAGATGCTTCCTGTTGTTATATACAAGGAGAGCTTCTCTGTCAAAGATTCACAGTGAGAATCTTACTTTCTTGATTCTGATCTTTTTTTTTTAAGGCTGAGCTCATAAATGTAACTTTTTGGTGATTGAAAAACTTTAAACAATTTTTGCTTTGCGTAATAAATTAGTTTTTTCCAATTAATGTTTGATGTGATTGGTAAGTGGATAATGTTTCTTGTGTATAAAGATTGTATTGAAAACGTTACAATTGGTGCAATTTTGGTTTTCTCATGATTAAGTGATTTAGAAAAGTCATGCGTTTGTGTGATTTGAAAGAATCTTTTATTCTTAGATAATTATTGGCCTCATAATATTTGTATAGCTGCTTTTGTATTTGTTTGTTTTTCTTTCTTTGTTGAAGAGCCAAAACATAAGAAAGTATGATTAAAAATCACCTGGTTTGATTGACTTTGACTTGAAAAACAGATGTTCAGTGTGTCTTGGGGACTACCAAGCAAATGAGAAGCTCCAACAAATGCCATCATGTGGGCACACTTTTCACATGGAATGTATTGATATATGGCTCACATCACATGCAACTTGCCCTCTTTGTCGTCTCTCTCTTATCCAGAAGCCGTCCCTAGACAAGTCCCCTCAAGGCCCAGAGGTTGTCTCTTCCATGGAAAACTCTAATGGAGGAGGAGGAGCTTCTGCTCAACCAGAGTCCCAGTCATCAACAACCGAAGCCACAATTCAGATCAGTGATGGCCAAGAAGGTAACGGAGGTAATCAAGTGGTTATCTCTAAGGAAACAGAAGAGAATGAACGAGACAGCGTAGGGACGACATCGGATGGTTGCTGGAATCGCAAAGTTGGTTAAAAAGCAAAAAACAAAAGCTTAATCTCATGATGTTCTGGTTAGGATTTAAGAAATTTTTGTTCTCTCTTGCATTGTGACTTGTTACATTGCTAGATATGAGTGATATAAATGATAATATAAAAATTTGGGTAAGTTTGGAAAAATTCGTGTCACAACTTATTAAAAGTTAGTTATCATTCGTGTCTCATGAAAGGAATTGGTGTGTCTCACAAACTTAACTTCATAATTGTTTTATGGACTGCTTAAGAGCGTTGATTTTGGGTTGACACTTGACACGTATATGTAGGACTCTGTACGTGCTACTTACGAGTTACGAAAATCACAAAACAAATTCACTTAGCTATTGAACTTTATAGAGTTTTTTTTTCTTTCTTTTCATTATTCATCAGTCTTTCTACAGATATACACTAGTCAAGTTCTTTGTTTGCATTATTTATAAATATTTATTTTAAAATTTGTTTGAGCATATTTGTTGCTTACAAATAAGGCATGCAATTTAAGAAATATTTATCACTATTAGTTAATTGTCTCTAAATAAGTAAATAGTAATATATATATAAAAAGAAGAAAAAGATAGTTATAATTTTGCATTACATTACATCATTATTTATATCATACCTATAAGCCGGTAAAGGCAACACACATAACTTAAGAACATATTACATTTTTCTTTAACATTATTATTATGAGAAGCATATAGAGGGTTACACATGTGATAATACCAACCTTAGTGCTTCAGTTTTACTTGTACTTTGGGTTTTTCTTTTAACATTCACGTCTTCTCTTTCACAGTTTTACTTACCACGCCCTCGTTTAGTGCTTCAGTTTTGGGTTGCCATTGGAGTGTTGAGCTCTTCCCAAGCTTCAGTCCAAGTGACCATTCCATCTGCAAGCTTGATGAAGTAAGGATCCACCTTTCCAAGTTTCTCCTTCACTTGCTTAGCCAGCTCGAGGTAGCATTGCTGCACCGAAGTGCATTCATTGGGTAGAGCAACTGACTGAAAGAAAGGTATCGCCTCTTCCTGCCAGAATATTCCATTGTATTCCTTCTCCAGATTCTCCAATCGGTTGCAGCTGGCTTTACTGTGCCATACGTAAGGCAGACCCGTCTTCACACCCCACCCCATATGGTCACATATCACCTACATTGTCCATTGTCCAAAACATTAGAAAAGATTAGTGTACGAAATATATAAATACATCTCTTCATATACAAAAGTTTAAATTAGATTAGTAAACGAAAGTATTAAGATGAAAAAGTAACCAATGCACAAGAGACTATATATATATATATATATATATATATATTATTTTTTTTGTGCACCCACAAGAGACTATATATGACTTCTTTTCATTAAGTAGAATTCAACTACGTACCTTGACACACCAACCAGCCCACATGTCGTCATAACCTCCAATTGGTTGGCCATGTCCCATAAGTCCAAAGTACATAGCCGGGCCAATGAGCTCACGGTCAAAAGCGAGGTTCATACCACACATGGGGAAAAGAGTTCCTTTGGGGATGGTCATAACAGCATCAACGTACCTGCATAGACCAAAAAAAGAGTAAGTTAGTGATGTTTAAGTTTATAGAGAAGGGAAGAAAAGCAAATCAGTTGTCTATTTACCTGGAATTCCTCTCAAGTGGCTTCACAAGCTGAGTGGGAGCATCATAGTCAGGCATGTTGAGCCAAAGGCCATGGGAGACCACAGTTAAAGCACCTTCGCGCATACTAAAAGGGTATCCACGAACAAAGTCGGCACCACTTGCGTATGGATCATAAAGTGTGTTGAAGAAGTGTGGGGTTGATGGAGTTAAGAGGTTCATTATATGTTGCTCAATCACAATGATATCATTCCCCGATGGATCGTTTGCAACCTGCAACATTGCCCCCCAAAAAAACCCTAATTTACTAACAAAACCCTTTTATCTAATTTGAAAGTAAACAGAAGATGCTGAAAATGTTGTGTTGATTGAAGTTTTATAAAGCTTAGAACATGTCATAGATTCTCTACTAAAACAAGACAAAACTGACACTGGCTGATGCATTACATGATACAAATGTTGGAATAGTTGACACAGAAGATGAAGTATTACTAAATACAAATGCTGGTAGAGCAGAGCTTAAGAAGATAAGGTGTTGAGTCAAGAACCTTGCAGTTAGATATACCAGAGGATGTATCAAACGTCTGAAGCAGTTCTTGTACTAGTCCGACGTTAATACAGGAAGCTGAATTGAAAAGTTTGAGTACAGAAGCTTAAGGCCGACTTGGACAAGCCAAGTGGCGGCTGCTTAGCTGGATGAACATCTTGAATGGAAGATTCAAGATGAGATCATAAAGAGAAACTTTCCTTATCCAAAAAGAAAAAAAGAAAGTTCTAAATTTCCTTTTTGTTGTATAATAGGAAAGTTGCCAACCCTAGGGGTTGAGCAATGGATATAAATGCCAAGAGAGCGCTTCATGAAGACTTGCGCGCTTCAAGGTAGTTTTAAGAGATGCACACAAGATGTGTGGTGTTGCCCCATCAACAAGATAGAGAGATCTTTTGATGGTTTATTCATCTAGAAAAGAATGATAGGCATAGTAGTGTTTGTATCATATGCAGTTGTAATTGCTATCTTGTTCTAGTGAATTTGTTCTGGACTAGGTCCCAAGGATGTAGGAAAAACCGAACCCCGTTAACAAAGCTTGTGTGTTATTTACTTTATGCTCATACAAACACAAAGTCGATCGTAACTACACCTAGCCACAAATATGCGTTTACAATTGGTATCAGAGCGGTTCTCGACACAAACCTTGTTTTTATTTCGGGTATGGTCCTGGATTTTGTGGCTAGATAGAGAAATTTGAATCGGATGAGAAGAAAAAGTTCATGATCTGTTAAATAGAAAGAGAGACTACAATCATTATGAAAGCCAAGAGAGAAGGATGAAGTATTATGTTAGACAACGACGAGGAGGGAACTGTCAGAGATAACGGTAGGCAGTGATTAGATTTGCATCATGTTCAAAGGTCAAACAGAGGTTTCGTTGGTTCTCCTCGGGGTTGTGAAATTGAAGAGTTCTCATAGAGACGTATGCTCAAGTTTCAGTGGGAGAGAAAGGAGAAGGTTTATCGGAGACAGATGTGAATTTAGTATTACAGGAATTGTGGAAATTGATATCATGTATTCGGGATAAAGGGTGAAGAAGCTCGAGTACCAGAAATTTCTGATTCTTGTGAAAAATAAAACAACATTATTTATTGTTTCAAAGTCCACAATCAAAATCAATTTAGATTGAAGGCTCGACTTATATCTTTGGTGATCAATGAAGAGAAGTCACCGGAGTTGTTCTCGTCGAAGCAGAAGTGGTGATCATGATCTCATTGTAAGATACTAAGATTCAAAATAGTCATAATATGGAAGACTTGAGTGTCGTGTTTCTCATGCTATTGAAAAAAGTCATCGAGGAATAGAGGAGAGATTTCGAGGCCAAGAATTAATGACTTGAAGCTACTGTGCGGAATTCAAAGTTGGAAGAAGTAGTTGGTCACGCGTTAAAAGCTCTCAGTGATAATGTGATATGCACGGAGAGAGCAAAGGTCTTAGATCTCATCTGGGTGAATGCATATGATGCTCAACATCTGTGAGATGGAACCAGTTGCATTATGAGATTCAAGAAAGCACCACATGGAGCATGTTAAGTAACCAGTTGACATAATATTTTTAATTAGGATGAACAAAGATGGTGGTGGTTGCTATTAAGATGATTTGTTTGGAAAAGATGGCTTTTGTCACAGAATCCAAGTAAAGACAAAGAGTTTCATATAAAGCTTCAGCTTCTACGAGAGAAAGTACCGGTGAAGAGAAGTCATCAGAAGTTGCAAAGTTATTTAAAAAAATTGTGTCGCATCCAGTTCTCTGTCCGTTGTTGATGAATCATGAAGATTGAAGAATATTTGAGGTTTTACTTTTTAGAAGGATCAGAGGTTTTAAATTTGAACCAAGAGATAACCGGTTGGTTTGAGAAGAACAACCAGAGTCAGATTGGGTCTGAATCTTCTACGCTACTCAAAACGATTTCAAGGATATCAAAGTTTTGATTTTGCGCCGTTGGGAGAAACGAAGAAAGGGATTGCAAGTCTTTGTTGATAAATTTATAACCCATAGAGAATTTGAGGATGAATGGAGAAGTTCGTAAATTCAAAGGGTTGTCGACTCATCTCAAGTTATCGAGGGAGATGATATCGAGAAACTTCTCCTCATGATTTGTTTGCAGCAATTTGAAAGGAAAAGAGGTGTTTATGTTGAAGAATCATTCAAGCAAAGGTGGATTCAACTTCTGGGTTCCAAGAAATCATCGAGATGATGTCTTCTTTGTCTGATTCGTGGTTGATTTGAATAGAATTAAAGTTTTTCGGAGATGATTTTGCAAAATTGCTTGAAGTTTGTATTCTGGCTCGAATAGACAATCAGATGATTGCTTAAGCAGAATTCAAACTGATTCATGGAGAAACACGAGGCTATAAGGGAATTGTGGAATCAAAACAGAATTTGGAAGTGTGTTGATGTATGTGTTGGTTGAAGTATGATTTGGAAGTGTGTTGATGTATGTGTTGGTTGAAGTATGATTTGGAAGTGTGTTGATGTATGTGTCGTGAATTGGAATTTGTCTTTGTGAGACACACAATCAACAAGAGAAAGAAGAATGTTGAGCTTCATAGAAAGAGCTTTGGGAGAAGAAAACAAAGAGTGTGTTCTTTGTTCTTGATCAGCTATTAATGGTTATTTTCATGAGAAAGAAACATGAATCAAAATATGGTTTGGAAAGATGTGCTGGTATTTGCAGAGAAATCAAAGAATGATGAAAAGCAGGTTGCAGGTTTCAAGAACAGTCTTTGTTTCACGGGTTGCTACTTTCTTCTTCAGTTACTATGGCTATAGAACTCGGATTCTAGCTTTGAAAGATGTTTTAGAAACTTGGAAGCAAGATCTTTCCTATGATATAAAGATCACCTTATAATTCCGTGTGGTTTGATGGAAAATTGCTCTCAAAGTTAGATGCTTGCAGGTCGTATCAGTCTGAATCTGTCTTGGGAAATTGGTCGTAACTCTTAAACCAAGACTCCAAATCGTGATCTGGTTTTTCCTATGGCTTCATATGACTGTTGTTGATATTCTCACAAAATTTTGTAATTTTCTGGGTTGGTTTGCTGCTCCGCTTGTCCTCTGCATCAAGACAGACGCAAATGCTTCAGTCTAAGAGCTAAGGTTATGAGGCACAAAGATCTGTGAATAGTTCTAGTTCTCTGTGAAGTCATCATCACTAGAAGCTTGCTCAACCAATGTAGAGATGTCGTCAAAGCTGTAGTCGTTGTTCAGAATTGGAAGAAGGACTTAAGTTTTCATCGTAAGGAGTTTAAGAAAAAGGGTTTTGCAGACATGGCTGAAACTTACGAAATGATTTGAGGCAAGAATGTTGGTTGGTGATCAAAGGGTTGAGTCTAGAAACAGATGTCAAAGTTAATAAAGATCCTTGTGAGGAATTCTTAAGTGTGGCTCAACATGGTGATTAGCTTGAGAAAAATGATCGAACTTAAAGATACACAATGAGGGAAAAACAATTAGGAAGGAGAATCCTACGTGATGACTCACTATAGATGAGAAGTTGGTCGGTATCAATCTGTGCTCAGAGTTTGATTAACTCAGATTAAGCATAATGTGGATAGCGTAAGTGAATTGGTTAAGGTTACGTGGCTGGTAACAAGAACAAGTTTGGGTTCACTACATGAGAATGGAGAAGCTATCAAGGGTTGTGATCATGAGCATGAATCTCAAGGCAAAGAAGAGATATGAATTGCATCATCAATGTCAAACTATATATTTTTCAGATAAAAGAAGCAAGGAGAAAACAGTTTCTGTGATGTCTGATTCAAGGCATCATTTGGTGAATGAAACTAGGTCTAGGCATAAAAACCGTACCCGAATACCCAACCCGGAACCCGACCCGAAAAACCGGGTTCGGGTTGGGTACGGGTTTGCCTATAAAACCCTATTGGGTTCATTTTCTAATATTCGTGGGTTCGGGTTAGGGTCGGGTAATACCCGGTACCCATTTGGGTACCCATTAAACCCGAACATATAAACATATTTATAATATTTATCATTAATATAATGCAATTACCCCAAAATTATGATTATAATTTTGAATATTTCATTTAGTTTTATACCTAAATATCAAAAATAATCAAAATATCTAAAATATTTTGTTATGTAAGTCAAAATTTAACTAAATTTATTTAAATTTAATTATATTTTTTCGGGTACCCGGTAGTTCGGATACTAATCGGGTTCTAAAATTTGTAACCCAAACCGACCCGAACCCGATAGTACCCAAACCGAACCGAACCCATATATCTAAAAATACTCAATGGATTCTATTTTTCTAAACCCATTTACCCGAACCCGAATGGGTAATACCCGAACCCGAACGGGTTATCCGAATGCCCAGCCCTAAATGAAACCTAATCAGATTAGGCTAATCTGATCAAGCCGAAACTTGGTGGGAAGCTTTGTGGTAATTCTGTATTGAGTTTCAACGGTGGGATTGATATATTGATGGTTGCTTTGTGTTGTATTTGAGCTTCTTCAACCTGATCAGGGCACATTTTATCTGAAGTTTCAGATTTTGATCAGTTCGGGTGGAAACATCAAACAGACGACCAAATGAACTCGGAATGGGATGAAATTTGGCAGAGATACTCTAGACATGTGGAAATACATTCTGGTAGAAGAGAACTGGTTTTTGAGTCCGGGAATACAGATGGATGATGATCAAAGTCTTAAGCAATAATGATTTCTAATGACATGAAGGGAAAAGAACATAGATGTTGGGAAGCATTCTGGAATATGTGAAAAGCATTCTTAGATGAGATTGTGTAACAGAGAGATCGCAACTGAGACTAAGAAAAGAAGTTCCTAGTTCATGATAAAAATATGTGGTAGAAGAGGTTCTTCTTCATTGTTATAGTAAGGTTTATGATGATATTGTGTCATGAGACTTTCTGGTTAATCAAGGCATGTTGATTTAGGAGTTGTTGTGGGGTTTAAAGGAATTTTGCAAGCAGTCATCAAGCTTGGCTTATGGTGGTAAAATTCAGCATTGACACAACAGTTCTAATATCAAACTGGTCTCTATGGCTTCAGAATCTGGTTTATCAAGAATAGTTAATAATGAGGAAAAATCTGATTGTGTTTTCCTAAAGCACTAGATAGTGATGAAGAATCAGTTCTCTCAATAGCTCATTCTTAAACATGAGGATTCGCATATTGAAGTATTGATGGATCTGTTGCTATCAAAAGGAGAAAGAGGCTTTCAATTTTAGAAAGCAAAGAGAACAAAAATGGGTGACTTAAGTCTAAATTGTCGAGTTCATGATGGGTAATTGCAGAGAAAGACTCTCAGATTGGTTGTTAAATCTTCGGGCATTTTGAGTATGATAATTTAGAAGAAGAGCATGAATGCAGCTTGTTGATACTAGGGAGCGTTTTGCTAGCTCAATTCATGGTGGAAGTCTGTGGATTAGATATGGTGATTTTGGAAAAGCTTTGCAGGAATTACGTTAGAGAGCTTAATATTTTTGCTTCAAGAGAAGGAATGAAGAGGAAATATCAGAAGATGGGACTGAACCACTTGTGTTGTAAGTGACGGTTGAATAGAAGGAACTTCAGAGAACAATCAAAAGCTGTGTCACCGTATCTATAAGAGTCTGCACAGGATGTTAAACATCCATACGATATAAGCACACAGACACAAGTAGAGTTTTTAACTCAGTTATGCACTCAAGCAAGGGGAGATATCACACAAAGAAGAGTTGTTGATCTTATGGGGAGTGTTGTGGTCTGATTGATTGGTTGCTACTTGGATCTGATTTAAGAGAAGAATGGTTGAGTATCAAACTAAGTTAAAAAGGGGGAGAATGAGGATGTTTGATCTTTCAAGACAGATTGCATGATATACCATATAAAATCAGAGATTGAAGGAGATTTAAAACTCAGTCATCAAGTGAGAGATTGAAGATATTGTGATGACTGGTTTTATAAGCTGCATAGAATTAAAAAGTCAATCATTAAGGGAGAGATTGAAGCTGGTTTTAAAAGGAGCATGGATTATAAAACTCAATCACCAAGGGAGAGATTGAAGATGTTGTGTTGATTGAAGTTTTATAAGGCTTAGAACATGTCATAGATTCTCTACTAAAAAAGACAAAACTGACACAGGCTGATGCATTACATGATACAAATGCTGGAATAGTTGACACAGAAGATGAAGTATTACTTAATACAAATGCTGGTAGAGCAGAGCTTAAGAAGATAAGGTGTTGAGTCAAGAACCTTGCAGTTAGATATACCAGAGGATGTATCAAACGTGTGAAGCATTTCTTGTACTAGTCTGACGTTAATACAGGAAGTAGTACAAGAAGCTGAATTGAAAAGTTTGAGTACAGAAGCTTAAGGCCGACTTGGACAAGCCAAGTGGCGGCTGCTTAACTGGATGAACATCTTGAATGGAAGATTCAAGATGAGATCATAAAGAGAAACTTTCCTTATCCAAAAAGAAAAAGGTAAGTTCTAAATTTCCTATTTGTTGTATAATAGGAAAGTTGCCAACTCTAGGGGTTGGGCAATGGATATAAATGCCAAGAGAGCGCTTCATGAAAACTTGCGCGCTTCAAGGTAGTTTTAAGAGATGCACACAAGATGTGTGGTGTTGCCCCATCAACAAGATAGAGATATCTTTTGATGGTTTATTCATCTAGAAAAGAATGATAGGCATAGTAGTGCTTGTATCATATGCAGTTGTAATTGCTATGTTGTTCTAGTGAATTTGTTCTGGACTAGGTCCCGGGGATGTAGGAAAAACCGAACCCCGTTAACAAAGCTTGTGTGTTATTTACAAACACAAAGTCGATCGTAACTACACCTAGCCACAAATATGCGTTTACAGATGCTACTCATAAATGTGATAGATAGAGGGAGAGAGAGAAAGCTACTTACGAAGCAATCATCATCAATGGTATAGATATACTTCTTCTTGGAGACCAAGTAACCGAAGAAGCGGCAAGCAGAGTCCTTGGAGGAAATGCAAGATGCCTTCTGACCCAAGATACGATTGATATCGTTCCTGTTGTACAGCTCATAGTCGAACCCTTTTGGAACCTTGATGGTCTGTAAAGGATCACCATCCTGAATGATGATCAGATGGTATTGCTCAAAGAATGGCCTCCACATCTCCAAGAAGTCCAGGTTGCGGATCGTTGGGATCACGATGTCGAGCTCATCTTTCAGCATGGGCACTGGATTCACCGAGGAAGAGAGTTGCGCCATTTGAGATGACTGAGAAATTGCAAAGAAAAGAGAAGGTGATGTGTGATAATGAGGAATTAATGAGACCTCGAGTATTTATAGAGGTGAGAAGTGAGAAGATCCCATTATATTACTTGAAGAATAAAATATAGTAGCTTTTCACTTTTCTTTTTGGTTGCCAAAACTTGCTTGATGTTTCTTGTTTTAAGACGTCATCTGTACTATCTTTTTACAAAACTGGAGTTAGATCCTTCTAGATGGTTTATGGATTATTCAAGATTCCAAATGATTAATGTATTACAACAAATTTGTGTTTCAATTTTAGAATTAATGTATTACAATAAATATTTAGTATATTGCAAGTTGAACCATTTTTTGTACTTCTATATAATAAAGCCTATAGGACTATAGGTTAAATTCTTTAATAGAACATATTCTGGTGGCTCATTATGACTGGTAGTTTCTTATTTTAAAATCTTAAAATATTATGTTTAAATTTGATATATAGAAAATACATACATTATTTAAAAAACAAGAATTACCATTTTCGATAATATCTTAACTAGTGTTTATATGATCAATCAATATATTATATATATATATATATATATATAAAGAACGTGACACCCAAGATCCGAGGAAAAAAACGGTTTGCTCCAAAATTTAAGAAGTGTATCGAATCTTCGTCGTTTTAAACTTTTCGGAAAAGCGAATTTTAGATTTGCGAAGAGTTAGGGTTAACAAAAAATACCTTTAAAGTTTACAATGTTACGTGTGTAACATAAAGTTAATGAATTTACTCGCTATTTTAATTAGTAGAAAATTAAAGTTTGAAAATCCTTGACTATTGCTTTGAATCAAATTACTAAACACCATTTACTAAAATTAATTATTGGGCGAAAATATAGATATCCTATTTATTTTACACTGGAAAAAAATGTGAAAACAATACATTTGATCATATATTGGTTGTCCAAAAAAACTAGATATATACACGTCAGTTAAAATATTTATAAGAACATTTCGAGTATGAGACTACGCAACAATCTAAAATAATTTTATATGAGAAGTAAAGATGCAACAGAAAATTGAAGATGAAAAATTGGGCATTAAATTTAGGAATTATAGACGTTAAAGTTTTGCCCAAAAAGAGAAAAAAGAAAACGTTAAAGAAGGAATCGAGGGTCACATGTACTTGATGACTAGCTTTTCCTCTTCATTTTACGATAGTCATTTCTTCTCAATCTGTATCACCGAAAATGATGTCTTTATTACACGTCTCATATATCTAATTTTTTGAACAAGTGCATTTTGTATATTTCAAATTTTCAAAGCATGAAAATTTTCAATTGTTAATTCACTATTTCCTATATTATACAGATTCACTAGGTGACTGGTTTTTATATAACAAAACAAATTAGGTGAATGGCCATGCGTAGGAATGAGAATTTTGTGATTAGTTTCTAATTTCCATAATTCAGTAATATGATTTTGTTAGCTGTTTTAAAATAAATTATGCACGACGAATTCAAAGCTACGTTATATTCTAGTTTTTTTTTGGTTAAAGCTGAGGTTCGATAACTAAAATTTATAATCTAGATTATTAGTTTAATCTTTTGGACAACCAAAAAAAAAGAAATCTAGTCTTCTTATTTTCAGATGACTGATGAGTGCACTTTCACTTTGGTATTGATTGCCGCAATATCTAATGTGGAATAAATTTCACAATATGAGTATTATATTCGAAATTTATACTTTTTTTTTGTTTATGATTCATATCATTTACTTTGATGATGAAAATGCTCTATATGTTTCATCTCTTAGCCCACTCAAAGTGAAGTAAACATAAGTGTGCAGATTTTAGGAATCATTAATCTTAATTAAAATTTTAAAGTGATGGTTTTGGGAGTCTTATACAGATTTGGGAGTTTTAATATGGAATTTTATTCTGCTAGTTTTAATCCACCTTTATAGTTTGTGAACATTTTGTACGTTGATATTTATGATTAATATAAGATTCTTTTTGACAAAAAATAAATAAAAGTGATGTTTAATAAGAAAACAATAAAAGAAGATTGTTTTGTAATGCACTTAAGAGCCCAAAATTTGTTTTGTTGTGTATATTAGTGTTTTTAGATGGAAATAATTAAAGAAGATTTTGTTCAAAAAAAACTTAAAGTGTGTAAGTTTGCAAGAAGTAGAAAAAAACAATTGTTTGCCTTTAAACTTCAAATTTGGCAACGAGCTAGATATAGCCACATAAACTAATCAGTTTCCTACGGTCATCTTTTATATCATTCACAAATCTACCCACTTCTTATATGATAGGAATCTACAAAATCAAATCTAATCAAAGATAATGATAATAACCTTTTCGAGCTTGAATAATTTGACTCTTGTGAAATGATGTTCACCGTGGGATTTGTTGTCGCCGTGAGCTTTGCTGAGATGATAATTGCTAATATATTGGCGGTGTTTGTCCATAGATCAAACAACATATTAGATATAATGACCCAAATTTTAACAAAATTAAAAATTTATATACAGATTCATTTCAATAAACAAAAATTTTGGTTTTATTTTGGTTTAGTTTTTTTTTTGATTTGGGTATTTTATCCATGTGTATTGTGTACCCGAATATAATCGAAAATGTTTGGCAAACCCTTAGTTGTCCAATTGTCCAACTCCTGACCAAAATATTTTTGGATATTCAGTCCGATACATTTTACCCAATTTTGTTCGGGCATTTACTATTTAGGTAGTTTGGTTCTTTTTTGATATCTCGGATAAAATAAAATAACCGGAACCAAACCGATATCTATAAACTGTGGTTATTTGTTGGTTCTATCCAAAATACATAAGCAAACTAAACCTTCGGTTTTCTTATGGATCCCAAGACCATCTCTACTGGAGAGTACTTACTGGGTTACTCTCACAATTGGGGCCCAAAATGTTATTAAAAAACCATTTCTGAGTCTAACAAGCAGAGTATCGATGGTGTGGGAAGTAGTAATTGGAGAACCCCTTGAACAAAACGACGTGGCTTTTGCCTATTAGTGGATTCAGAAATATAAAATGTATTTTTTTTCTCATTTCTTATTCATTCTTTCCCGAAACCATCTCTCTTCTCTCTCGTTCGTGGGCGATAAAAAAGGCGAAGAATCGCCATTGGAAAAATCAATCGATTCATATCGAATCGTTGAATTTTCTGGCTAAATCTCGATGGTTGCTTTCTCATTGGAAGTTTTCCTCTGTTTGATTCCTGTGAAAAAGATCAAATCTTTGCTTTCTTTTTGTGATAATTTTATTTCCCCCTCTCTGTATCATCATTTGCGTTTTTGGTTAATGAAGAAGAGGATCTGAGATTAGGGAGAGATTTTTATGGATTGATGGGTTTTGCTGTACCGGATGAATTGCTAGGAACTGTGGCTCCGATTGTGGTGTATTGGTTGTATTCTAGGATTACATTCAAAGACTGAAGAAGCAGAGAAGAATCTTGTTTCGAAATCTTCTGTAGTCAAAGGTGTTCTTCTTCAGCAGGTTGTTCAAGCTGTTGTCGCTATCCTTTTGTTCACGGTAAAGTTTTCTTCTTGATCCCATTTTTTGAGTTTATGCTTTTGTGAAAAGTTAAGGTAACAACAAATTGGGGAATTTTGCCATCTGTTGTGATTGATGTTGAAGTTTTTGTTTGTTTTAAAAAAGCGTTGTTGAATGTTTTTGGGTTGATGTTAGTTGTCTACCCAAAAAGAGAATTTTTTTTTGCATTAATGATCTGATTTTGGTTGTAACATTTGCCAATTATGTATCTTCTGTGACTAAATCAAAAGTTAGGAAGCTAGAAGAAAGATTTTTTTTTAGATCATATAGATTGGTTGTTACTTAATAGTTGAATAGTTCTCAATCTTTCATGAGTCATGACCCTTGGAATCAGACTGGTGATAGATTGGTGTTAGAAACAGAGTTAGAGCTTTATAGGATGCGTATTGGTCCGGCTGTCAATAAGAATCCTCTTCCGATGCAACCAGGCATGTTTTTATATATAGGAATTGTGTGCATTGAGTATGTGGGACTGGTGATTTGAAGATTGCTTGTTTTTAACCTTCTTTGTTGAGCATTGTAATTGAGTGTCTTTTTGGTTGATGTATTTCTTTCTGATTAGTCAAGTTTATTCTCTCAGTTGGTAACTCTTTTGTTGATTTGTTACATTTTAAGCAACTATGGTTATGTTTGTTGCTTGATTTGATTCTTGTTTGATGTGTGTATACATACCAGGTTTGTTAAATGGTCAATGGATTACTGCAAGTGTGCAACTTTATCTTGGAGGCTTTTACTAAATCTGAATATTGTTCTGTAAATAGGCTGGTGAAGCTTCAAAGAGAGCTGGTGAGGCTGCAGAGCTAGCAAAAAGCCGTCTCCACCAGATGAACGATGACCTTCAAGTTCACTGCAGAATACCCGTGAGTTATCCATAATCAATTGTCTCATTCTGCTTTATGTTAAGACTAGTTTAGTTGAAGCAATTTAAAAACACATGATTCTCACTGCCATATATTTGTCTCGAGAACGAACAACGAGCAAGAGTGAATTTTGCTCATTACATCCACGAGAAGACGATCCTTAAAGCATCCCAACTCGGGTTAGTTTTAAGAGTCTTCGAACAGGCTTTACAACTCTTTCAATCTCCTTCATTTCCAAACTTCTCTGATTGGATTATCTTGTGATTGCAGGATTATCTTGTGATTGCATTTCCAAGCTTTCATTTCAAGTTTAGTTTCTAATTTATTTGCAGAATCCACAATGTGTATAAGAAAACTCAAATCTTGTTGCAATATGAAACAGCAAATTGAGTCTCCAATATGAAAATGTTGCTGATTATGTTAGTTTAAGTTTGATATTTTGGGTAAAGAACAAAAAAAACATTTTGGTTGTTATGTTAAAAAATTATTATTTAAATGATTGAGCAACCTTTTTTGGGTTCATTTGTAAAAGAATGATTTTGCAAAAATATTCTTAAAGTTACTTTACTTAAATTAGTATTAATTATATGATTAATTAATTTGAAAGTAACTTAGGAGAGGCACTCACTAAGAACGGCAAGAACGGAACCAAATGGAACTGAAGAACCAAAACGTCGCTATATACATACATAGAAATTAATAGTTTTTTTAATAATAAGCATAAGGGTTGTGGACCACGTCCTTTTGTTTGGTCGTCGAGTTCTGACTTTTTCTTCACAAAGATAGGAGGACTCACATCTCTCAAAGCTCACACACACACACATATGACCCAAGAACCCTAGAGAAGAGGAATGAGAGAATTCATCCTCGATTTTGAATACATCGCCGAAGGATTTTGTTGGTACTTTCTTCTTCTCTTTGACTTACTCTTCGACTTCTTCATCTCAATTTCTCTCTTCTTCTTTGCTCTAATCACAGACTTCTCTTCTTTCCTCTTCTGTCTCAACTTGATTGCTTAAACCAAAAACAAACAAAATCACAAAAGACAAAACTTTTTCCAAATGGGTTTAATCAAGAAANTACTTTACTTAAATTAGTATTAATTATATGATTAATTAATTTGAAAGTAACTTAGGAGAGGCACTCACTAAGAACGGCAAGAACGGAACCAAATGGAACTGAAGAACCAAAACGTCGCTATATACATACATAGAAATTAATAGTTTTTTTAATAATAAGCATAAGGGTTGTGGACCACGTCCTTTTGTTTGGTCGTCGAGTTCTGACTTTTTCTTCACAAAGATAGGAGGACTCACATCTCTCAAAGCTCACACACACACACATATGACCCAAGAACCCTAGAGAAGAGGAATGAGAGAATTCATCCTCGATTTTGAATACATCGCCGAAGGATTTTGTTGGTACTTTCTTCTTCTCTTTGACTTACTCTTCGACTTCTTCATCTCAATTTCTCTCTTCTTCTTTGCTCTAATCACAGACTTCTCTTCTTTCCTCTTCTGTCTCAACTTGATTGCTTAAACCAAAAACAAACAAAATCACAAAAGACAAAACTTTTTCCAAATGGGTTTAATCAAGAAAACAGTTCATTACTGTTGTGTCTCAAGAGACAATCAGATTCTTTACTCTTACAACGGTGGTGACCATAGTAACGAAGGTCTCGCTGCTTTGTGTTTAGAAAAGTCTCCGCCTTTTCACAATTGGTACTTTGAAACCATCGGGAAGAGGAGGTTTGGGTTTCTAATAGGAGGAGATGGGTTTGTGTATTTCGCTATTGTTGATGAGGCTTTGAGGAGATCTAGTGTTCTTAAGTTTCTTGAACATTTGAGAGATGAGTTCAAGAAAGCTGCTAGGAAGAATTATAGAGGAAGCAGTTTTACTGCTATGATTGGTTCTATTGATGATGTTGGTAATCAGCTTGTTCCTGTTGTTACTAGACTCATAGCTTCACTTGAACGTGTTGCTGAGAATGCTAACAATGATTTGAAGACTCAAAATAGTAATCTTGGTGAACAGAGCGAAGGTTCGTCGAATTCGACTAAAGCTCCGCTTTTGGGGAAGTTAGGGAGGCAAGAGAAGAAGAAAGGGAAAGATCATTTGATTTCAGTTAGAGGCATTGAGCTTGAGGAACACAGGAAGTCTAGTGATAGGCCGAACAGAACCGATGCTGCGGATGGAGCAGGAACGGAGTGTGTATCGTCGAGTAGGGGACGTTCTGTTTCTCAAAGCTTTGAATGGAAATGGCGGCGTTTAGTTCAAGTTGTTCTTGCTATTGATGCAGCTATTTGTTTGACACTGTTTGGTATTTGGTTGGCTATATGTCGAGGCATTGAGTGTACACGTTCATGATCTACAAATTCTAGATCCGAATTGTGCAGACAAAGTATTTATTTTTTACAATCCCTTGTGCAATTCCAGTAGGCAAAAGTATGCAACATTGTTGATTGTATGTGTAGCCTTAAGTTATAATTTGGCTTATGTGTTGCTTTTAGTCATAGCTTTGTACAGTTGGTTCTACTTTCTTCTTCAGTGTTCTTTGTAATGTCTCCATCTCTATATATGATTAGACTGTTTGAGTTCTCAAACTTGGAACTCAATCCTCTTTCAAGTATGATGATGGTCTAATATGTGAGTCTTAATATATAGGCCCCCTTGCCTTTTAGAATAAGTAAAATCGGCAACTAAAGTGGCATATGCATGAGAGTAGTAACAAAGCTTCACCAATAAACATATTGATCTTTAGATTCCATCCTTGCTCTCATAGACTCCGATCCAAATCGTTTAAAACGTTAGCAACCGCAACCGTTTTTGCAAACATAACATTTGCAAGAAGAAGTACCAACCAAGCTCTTGTATTCATTCTCTCATCTAGGCCTGGGCATAAAATATGAATCCGAAAAATCCGAACCGTATCCGAACCAAAGTAAGCGGATAAAACCGAACCGATATTAAGGAAATAACCAATCGGTTCTTGGCTTTAATTTTGGTTATCGACAATCATATCTGAACCGATCCGAAATCCGAATTATCTGAACCGAAACCGAACCAAATTTTATAAATAACCGAATGGATGTTAGAGTCAATATCCAAAAAATCCGAAATCCGAAAAATCCGAATCGAATCCAATCGATATCCAAACGCCCAGGCCTCATGGCCTTCAATTCCAATGGACCCAATATTATAGCTATTGGGCCAGTCTCAAACACCAAAATCACAGGCCCATTACTAATCTAAAACAGATTGAGAAACCAAACCCCTCTCTCTCTCTTCCATCGTCTCCTCCATTTTCACCACTGAACCAGAAACCATAAACACAACTCAAAAAAGCTTCCATTTTTTTTTGTTCCGTGTGCCCTCTGGGGGCAATGTTCACAAGCGGTAACATCACCGCCAGGGTATTCGAACGACAGATTCGAACTCCACCACCGAGCGCTTCCGTGAATCGTTCAAGACTCTTCTACGAAAACCTAGTCCCAAACTCAACACTCTACGATGTCGAATCACCCGATCACTGTTTCCGCAAATTCACCGAAGACGGTCTCTTCCTCATTAGCTTTTCTCGTAACCACCAAGAACTCATCGTCTATCGTCCTTCTTGGCTCACTTACTCAACAACACAAGACGATTCCACCGCACCTCCTCCTCCTTTACCTCGCCGTGCTTCTAGATTCGATAGCTTCTTCACTCAGCTCTACTCAGTCAATCTCGCTTCAGCTAACGAACTCATCT
>NC_025697.1:17966788-18029568 GCF_000633955.1 Camelina sativa
ACCGAAGACGGTCTCTTCCTCATTAGCTTTTCTCGTAACCACCAAGAACTCATCGTCTATCGTCCTTCTTGGCTCACTTACTCAACAACACAAGACGATTCCACCGCACCTCCTCCTCCTTTACCTCGCCGTGCTTCTAGATTCGATAGCTTCTTCACTCAGCTCTACTCAGTCAATCTCGCTTCAGCTAACGAACTCATCTGTAAAGACTTCTTCCTATACCACCAAACTCGTCGTTTCGGTCTTTTCGCTACTTCTACAGCTCAGATCCATGACTCTGCTCCTTCCCCTGACGCTGTACCTGGTGTTCCTTCGATTGATAAGATCACTTTCATACTTGTTAGATTAGATGATGGTGTTGTTCTTGATGAGAGAGCGTTTCATCACGATTTCGTCAATTTGGCTCATAACATGGGTGTGTTTCTATATGATGATCTTTTAGCGATTCTTTCGTTGCGTTATCAGAGGATTCATCTTCTTCAGATTAGGGATTCTGGTCACCTTGTTGATGCTCGTGCTATTGGTTACTTTTGTCGTGAGGATGATGAGCTTTTTCTTAATTCTAGCTCTCAGGTAAACTGAGGACTACAGTTATTCTTTTGTGTNAGAGTCAATATCCAAAAAATCCGAAATCCGAAAAATCCGAATCGAATCCAATCGATATCCAAACGCCCAGGCCTCATGGCCTTCAATTCCAATGGACCCAATATTATAGCTATTGGGCCAGTCTCAAACACCAAAATCACAGGCCCATTACTAATCTAAAACAGATTGAGAAACCAAACCCCTCTCTCTCTCTTCCATCGTCTCCTCCATTTTCACCACTGAACCAGAAACCATAAACACAACTCAAAAAAGCTTCCATTTTTTTTTGTTCCGTGTGCCCTCTGGGGGCAATGTTCACAAGCGGTAACATCACCGCCAGGGTATTCGAACGACAGATTCGAACTCCACCACCGAGCGCTTCCGTGAATCGTTCAAGACTCTTCTACGAAAACCTAGTCCCAAACTCAACACTCTACGATGTCGAATCACCCGATCACTGTTTCCGCAAATTCACCGAAGACGGTCTCTTCCTCATTAGCTTCTCTCGTAACCACCAAGAACTCATCGTCTATCGTCCTTCTTGGCTCACTTACTCAACAACACAAGACGATTCCACCGCACCTCCTCCTCCTTTACCTCGCCGTGCTTCTAGATTCGATAGCTTCTTCACTCAGCTCTACTCAGTCAATCTCGCTTCAGCTAACGAACTCATCTGTAAAGACTTCTTCCTATACCACCAAACTCGTCGTTTCGGTCTTTTCGCTACTTCTACAGCTCAGATCCATGACTCTGCTCCTTCCCCTGACGCTGTACCTGGTGTTCCTTCGATTGATAAGATCACTTTCATACTTGTTAGATTAGATGATGGTGTTGTTCTTGATGAGAGAGCGTTTCATCACGATTTCGTCAATTTGGCTCATAACATGGGTGTGTTTCTATATGATGATCTTTTAGCGATTCTTTCGTTGCGTTATCAGAGGATTCATCTTCTTCAGATTAGGGATTCTGGTCACCTTGTTGATGCTCGTGCTATTGGTTACTTTTGTCGTGAGGATGATGAGCTTTTTCTTAATTCTAGCTCTCAGGTAAACTGAGGACTACAGTTATTCTTTTGTGGTCTTGAAAGGAGTATACAAAAAGTTTTGAGATTTGTGAAGTTTTGATTTGTTATATAGGCAATGATGATGGGTCAAGATAAGAGCAAACAACAGAGTTTAGTTGGGAATAAGGAAGATGATTCTGCGGAGAATGGGTTGCAGCATCATAGTAGTCAACCTAGTGGTTCGAATTCGTTTCTTAGTGGTATCAAGCAACGGTTGCTTTCTTTCATCTTCAGAGAGATTTGGAATGAAGAATCTGATAACGTTCTGGTTTGTTATTCTTGAACATTGATATGCATTAATGCTTTTAGTTGGATTATGTTTGTGTCTGAGAATCTGTTACTGCTTCCTATCTTAGGTGTTGAGTAGGAAATTACTATAGCTGTTAGATTGTACAAGAGGATTACGGAAGTTTTAAGGTTTAGGATTGATGCAGTTGACAGTGACATCTAAGTTACTTTGTGATTTCCACCTCTATTCGTAGTTTGCAATGTATGTTGTATATCAGTCAACTATATCTTGGATTGAACTAATCGTGGAAGTTTAAGGTTTAGGACAGTTGACAGTGACATCTTAAGTTGATGCAGCTAATCTTAGAAGTTCTTTGTATTTTCCACCTTGCTTCGTAGTTTGCAATGTATGTTGTATATCAGTCAACTACATCTTGGATTGAACTAATCGTAAGATACGATTTTTTTGTTTGTCAGAGGGTTCAAAGTCTTAAGAAGAAGTTCTATTTCCATTACCAGGACTATGTCGACTTGATTATTTGGAAGGTAAAATCAATCATGTGTCCCTGTGTCAAGGTTTTGCTTTTAATGTAGAAAAAACCTAACCTTTTGGGTGTTTTTGATGCCCAGGTTCAGTTTTTGGATCGACAACACTTGCTAATAAAATTTGGCAGTGTAGATGGTGGTGTAAGCAGCTCTCTACAATACAAATTCTAGATTACATCGAACTGTCAAAACTTTTACAATTTGTTTAATTTGATTTATGATATCGATGGATAACTCAGGTAACAAGAAGTGCTGATCATCATCCAGCTTTCTTCGCGGTTTATAATATGGAGACAACTGACATTGTAGCATTCTATCAGGTAAAAGGGATGTGATTTTTGCCAGTTGGAAAATTGCATTTATGTATAACTTGACTAATATACTACATTGATTTATGCAGAACTCAGCAGAAGATCTTTACCAGTTATTTGAGCAATTCAGTGATCACTTTACGGTATCAAGTAGTACACCATTCATGAGCTTTGTAACATCGCATTCTAACAGCGTCCATGCTCTTGAACAACTAAAGTACATGAAGAACAAAGCAAACAGCTTCTCTCAGGTTAGGACACATCTTCATATAATCTCTCCTTTTGTAAGTCAAAATTTTCGATGCGAATCTAATCGATTTTTCTACACAGTTTGTGAAGAAGATGTTGCTCTCTTTGCCTTTCAGTTGTCAGTCACAGAGTCCCTCCCCATATTTCGACCAATCTCTCTTCCGGTTCGATGAAAAGGTAACCGTTATAAACCCCTTATTCTCTCTTCCATTTCAGGATTGACTTCATCTCGTTAATTTCGGATATGGTTACAGTTAATTTCCGCAGCAGATAGGCATAGGCAATCCTCAGACAATCCAATTAAGTTTATATCTCGAAGGCAACCGCAAACGCTGAAATTCAAAATAAAACCAGGTTGGTTGTTTCAGTTGTTTTAGATATTAACATAACGAAAAAAACCGAACCGAACAGAACAACGATCTAACATTAGGATTGATTATTGTCTATTAAATATGGTGAACACAGGACCAGAGTGTGGAAGTGCAGATGGTCGAAGCAAGAAGATATGTTCATTTCTCTTCCATCCCCATTTACCACTTGCCATCTCCATCCAACAAACACTTTTCATGCCACCTTCTGTCGTCAATATCCATTTTCGACGATGACTCTTGTGGTTTCCACTAGTCTAGTAGTCTCCTCCTACATGTTGTAATCTATTGTTTGTTTGTATTAAAAAAAAACAAAATATCTCAGAACAACACATAATTTTGTGAAAATGTCTTAAAACACACAAATTTCACCCATACACACATGCATAATGTGTTTGTATCTGTCCTCAAAGGAAAAAACAATTTATTAATTGACACAATAAATAAATAAATTGTAGTTTTGGCCGACTGTTGTAACTACTCTTTAAAAATATTTCTTTGTTACAACTAAAAATTAACAATCACATTTAGTAATGAAATAAGATTAGGTGGGGTGATATTGATACATTAGGTGATTAAAGACAAATTAGGTGAGATGATATGTTCATGATGCAGAGAATCTAAGATACTCCCTCACTCTTACTTGTTATCAATTTTGGTTATGGTCAAAACAATTTTCAGGTCTCAAAACTCTCATCTCCTCTATCTCTTGTAACCAAAGTTACTGGTCTGCTTTAGAGATGACGGCGACGAGTAGATCATGACGATGAAGAATCTAAATGCTCACTTGTTAGTTATGTTCCAACTTTGGTTCGAATCCAACAAGGTTCATAGTTCTTGGAGTGATGCAGAAGGGAAGTACAAGAGCTAGTAGTAATCTATTAATTAAAGTTATGATATTCAATGAATAAAAAGTCATGTTTCATATATTTAACAAAAGTACTTGATTCCTCAACCAGCTGCTTTTCTTGGAATAATGTATGTATGTGTGTGTAGACTTTATTGATAATATAAAAACGTTTATTATTCGGCATCAATGGCTCAAATTTGGTGCGATCTCTAAAGGACTTATGATAAAAGTAGGTGTCTTGTCTAGTCCCTGCTTCAATTATCTGTTTATGTCACTCTGAATCTCTGATCATGGGTTATGTCACCATACTATGTCTTCTGTTGTAGCATTCTGCTCTATAAGCATCGTATTAGCTTCATCTAGAGCCACAAGCGTATGTAATCTTCCAACCGCCTTGCTCTGACTTCTAGTTTCCATGCTGCACGATATTCTCAATACCCAGCCACAAAGACATAAACATATTAGTATTGAGACTGCCCAAACAGCAACAAGTTTCTCGACCTATTTTCATTCAAAGATGCAAAGTTATTATTATTGTGTCGTCTCTCGCAATCCCACGGTTTATCTTTGTACTCCAAATTAAGGGTTTCACCCCCAAAGACACTCTATCTTCTAGTGATTTATCAACAGTCTTCCCATGATGTAACATGATATTATTTCACAATTAGGTATGCACCAAAGTTAACATTAACACTAGTTGAACTTACCAAAACAGAATCAAATTTTGTGATAGCATGCGCTTGTGATCCGGCTTCATCTAGAGCCACAAGCTGATGCACTCCGCCTGTGGTGCAATGTGCAATGGCTGCATCATCCTCAATACATGCATGAACTCTCTAAATTGATCTCTGAAGACTGCAACAGCAAAACCTCTGCAACGTCTAGAGACTTTTGCTCTCATTTTCCAACTCATCACATAGTCAACCGTTGACTTCCTCTGCTTCCTTGCCTCTACCTGTAAAGTACTAAATAAAAAATTTCGGGTTAGATATGACCACGGAATTAACTATTAGTCATTACACAAACAAATTAAATTAATTGGCAAAAAAAACTAATTAAATTATCTAGTCCATAAACTAATTAAATTAGGTCTCATAACTTTTATCTCCTTCTCTTGCAACCCTAGTTTCTTTGGAAGCAAGTTATCATAAAACAGTCAGTTTTTAAAGATGATGATGAAGAGAGTAAACATAGTGGATCTTCCCAAGGATTTGGTAGTTGAAATCTTCTCTAGGGTTCCAGCGGTATCTTTGGTAGGACTGCGATCTACATGCAAAAGATCAAACGCTCTGATCAATGATGCGAGCCTTGCTAAGAAACACTATACTAATGCACCAAGGCAATCTCTGATCATCATGTTGATTGCTTTTAGGGTTTATTTGGTGAGCGTGGATCTTCATAATAATCACAACAACAAGGTAAAGATAACAACTCAATTAAGCCTAAACAATCCTCTTTCTGATTCGTTAAAAGAAGTTGATATACGCAACATCTTTCATTTTGACAGCTTATTGCTATGTACCACCTTAGACAATAGACTGGTTGTTTGGAATCCGTGTCTACGCGAAGTTAAGTGGATCAAACCAGGAAAGTCCTACAAGAGATTCACTATCTTTGCCTTCGGTAAATCCTCATGCAACAAGTACAAAATCTTGAGGATGGATCAATTTAATCATACTTGCCCACTATTACTTGACTAGGAAATCTATGACTTTACCTCTAAGTTGTGGAGAGTTGTTGGTAAGACTAGGGACTGGTTCATACCACGGAGTGCGGACCGCGGCGTGTCTGTGAATGGGAACACTTACTGGCTTGCTTCTACTGAAGACATTACAAGTGGGATCTTTTTACTTAGTTTTGATTTTTCAACAGAGAGATTTTCAAAGGTGTCTCTTCCCGGTGATCATCTTTCTTATCATAAATTTGCTTTATCAGTGACTAGAGAAGATCAAAAACTTTGTATGTTAGCTACTCGGGCCATGCAGCCATCCATTAGAGATGTATGGATTGCAACTAAGATTGAGAGTACCGGAGCCGCGTCATGGAGCAAGTTCTTATCAATTGATGTAGATGTGCTAATATCAACAAGCATTTTTGCTTTGGTACTGGGATGAATTTCTTGGTCGACCAGGAGAACAAAGTTTTGGTGTGTCGCGGTAAACATGGGGCCTCTAACGTTTTCTTACACGTAGTGGGAGAGGAAAAATGTATACAAGTGGATCATCATGATGCAGAATCTAGATGCTCACTTGTCGTCAGTTATGTTCCAACTCTGGTTCAAATCCAACAAGGTTCATAGTTCTTGGAGTGAGGCAAAAGGGAAGTACAAGAGCTAGTAGCTAGTAATCTATGATTTTCACATTAAGTAATATTCATATCTATGCAATTCCCAAAACAAGTGATAAGCCTTGCTTTGGTTGTTTTATTGTTTAAAATTTAAAAAGTCATGTTTTATATATTTCCTGAGATAAGTCTGTTAAGCTTACCAAAACAGATTTGAGTCCTTTACCAGCTTTTTCTTGGAAAAATATATACATATGTATGTGTGTAGACTTAATAACTTTTTATTATTAGACATCAATGGCTCATTGGGTGTGATCTCTAAGGACTTATGATAAAAGTAGGAAAAATTGGCTATCTCAGCAGAGTTTACAGCTTCAGTTTCCTCACTGAATACTGACTATTCGTAGAAACTTTTGTGTGAATTTGATAAGTTTCAGAGCAATATCAAGTCCTGCATCCGGAGTCTTCAGCACTTACGAGTGATCAGAAACTTGGACTCCAAGAAAGTAAGAATTTTTGGTGAGAATTACAAGTGTGAATGGCTCCATCATAGTCATTGCGCAGTAATGCTCTGTCCTATAAGCAGAAGAAATACCCTTTTCTCTCCTGCATACATATGTGTTTTGTTGAGACATCCGCTAAAGAACTCAGCAAGTGTCAAAAGAGAAAACAGAATGGAACCTGCCAGAGATATCACATAGACGCTGTGGTGGCTGAGGCTGCATCTTTTTATAAAGCGACTCGGTGATGTCTCAGGAAAAGTTTATTATCTTCATGAACTTTAATGTCACATACTGACATGGCTTGCAAAGAACAGTTTCATCTGAACAGGAAAATACTTCTGCTTCAGCCTTCTTGCACACTTCATTTTGTATCTTCATCCTTCAAAATTGGCAATATGAAAACAGAGCAAATGTGTCTTAATCTTTATATAATAGCAAACCCATTTTTTTGTGTCAACTTTAATCTAACGAATGTGATTAGTTCTATTATTCCATCTAATAGTCTAAAATTGTTAATGATTCTAACAGTCGCAAGTTTTATTTTCTTCAAATAATCATGTCTCTTTGTCACACCCCCATCTTTAAAAAAATCGCACCTTTTTAATTTTTGCATCTCTTCGTCTTACTCCATCTTTAAAACATCACACCTATTATTTTTTTCGTCTTTTTGTTTTACACTTCTATGTTTTACATCTTCATATTTTACCCCTCTTTGTTTATTATATATATTAGCCATGGACGTTCGGATATCGGAGCGGGTTTCGGGTCGAATGATTTGGGTATCGGGTAAAATGGATATGGATTCTAATATCCATACGGATTATTAGGCATTGACGTTCGGATGTCGGATCGGGTTCGGATCGGGCAATTCGGGTATCGGGTAAAATGGATATGGATTCTAATATCCATACGGATAATTTATTAAATGTTGGATCGGATTACGGGTCGGATATTCATAATTCGGATACAGGTTTCGGATATTTTTATACCCGATTGTTCTTTGGAAATGTGAACAATCCGACACTATGAAAATAAACAAGCCAATAACATCCTCAAATGTTTAAAACCATGTCAATAACAACCCAAAAAATGTGAAAACCATGCCAATAACATCCAAAAAAGTAAAAAACCAAGACAAGAACATCCTAAAAACCAAAGTAAATCATCATCCAAAAGAACAAAGATGAGTAAAAAGATAAAAGAGAATTGAAAGTAGTTCAAGTAATGCATTGTTGAGGTCCTCAATGATGGGTTTAGCCTACATCAAGTCTTCTAGTTTAAGTCTTGACATTCAAACTCTGAAAAGAAAGAGAATTAGTAAGTGATAAGTGTTATCCATTAAAACTACTAAGAATGAATAAACTCGGTTTGGCCATACCTTTTTCAAGTTTATCAAGCAGTTCAATGTCGGCAAGCAATTGTGTATTCGTAACAACTCCTTTCTCACCTAAGTGATTCTCATTCTTCATCCACTGCTGTGTGCATATCAAAACTTCCACCATGTAATGAGTTAAACAACTTCTGTGTGGCTCTATGACCCTCCCACTAGTACTAAATGCACTTTCAGATGCAACTGATGACACCTGCATTGCAAGAACATCCCTAGCTATTTCTGACAAAATAGGATACCTACCTCTATTGAGCCTCCACCAAAACAGTACATCCCACTCTGATCCAACAATAGTTCTAGGATTTTCAACTTTTTCCTTTAAATATACATCCAACTCATCCCCAATCTCATCAACCAACTCCTTATACACAAAGTCCATCCTCTCATACCCTATACTATCACACATTAAATCAGTGGACTCACCTTGGCTAAGAGAAGTCGAAGACTGTGATGATTGACCACTTGGTACTTTCTGGAGCCGATTGCTATACTCTTTTTACAAGGATGTCAAAAAGGTTGTGATTGATTCACTCATCTCCTTAGAATCGGTTGTATCTTTCCCATAAAGCTTGTCAAAGCACATCTTAGCAAATTGCATTTTTTTCCGTGGATCAAACACACTTGCAACAATCAGAAAAACATTGATGTTTCTCATTCCATCCCAGTACTTATCAAACTTCAATAACATAGCATCCGCCTTTGATTTCAAGTCACTATCAATACTATTGCTTAGTGTCATCAAATTCCTCTCTATAGTCACTATCTCTCCATAACACTTATAAGAAGCAACTGAAGTTGAAGCAGACACAACCAAAGTAGAATTGTAGAATATGATTAGAAATCTCACTAACCTTTCTACGACATTCCAATCAGCTCTTGTAGGCGGCCCAATCTTTTTTTTCCCATCCTCAAACTCACTAAAGTAGTCATTGTATATCTTGTCTTCTGCCTCCATTCTATCGAATGCCAATCTAAAATCAATAGCTCTTGACAACATTAAGTAAGTAGAATTCCACCTTGTTTTGATGTCCAACGGTAGACTCCCTCTAGTCATCTTCCCTGAGACAACTTTTTGCTCAAATGAATCACATCTTGAAGTAGAAGACCTCACATACTGAACGCATTTTGTATGGCTGTCACATTCTCACTCAACCCGTCCCTAACAATCAAATTGAGTATGTGCGCACAACACCTCATATGCATACACTCTCCATTTAAAACAAATGCTTCACTGTTCCTTAAGCTGAATGCCTCCTGAAATTTTTTCAAAGCAGTACTATTTGCAGTTACATTGTCAACTGTCACAGTTAAAAGCTTCTCTATGCCCCACTCAACCAAACAGTCAAGCAGAACTCGTGATATTGTTGCTCCTTTGTGATCTGTAATATACTTAAACTCAATAATCAGCTTCCTCAACCGCCAAGATACATCAATGAAGTGTGCAGTTATGACCATGTAACTAGCACATGTTGCTTTAGCAACCCAAATGTCAGTTGTCAAGGAGACTCTTGGCTTACTAGCAACAATCCAAGTTTTCAGAGATGCTTTCATCTCCACATACATTCTAACAATGTCCTTTGTAGTTGTTCTTCTGGAATGTGGTTTGTAGAGGTTGACTTTATTGTAGAAATGTTTCCAACCGATGCTTTCAATGAAAGCAAGTGGCAGCTCTGACAGCACAATCATCTCATTCGAAGCCTCCCTGAACACTTCTTCAGTAACTTTTCCACTCTGAAGCTGTCCCTGATTGTTAATTACAGTCTGTGATTGTTTCTGCTTCCATGCTTGAAAATGCTTGCAGCTCTCCATATGAGCCTTCAAGTGAGAAGTCCCTGACTTTGAATCACAACCGTAAGACTTGTGGCAGTAATTGCACTTACATCGCTTAAAATTGTCATCAAATCTTGTGAAATGTCCCCAAACAGTAGATCTTGTACTCGGCTTTCTCTTTGGTTGGTCCGGTTGTGTTGAGCCTCCACCATCTGCTGGACCATCTTTCCTTTTGTTTCCACTCTCAGGTATCAAATTTGGGTCATCTTTCTCCTTGTCAATGTTGTCTGGAAATGGTGAGGAATCCATCTAAAAAGAAAAAGAATGCAAGTTAATAAACCAACTTATACGAAGCATATGATCTTTGTTTCTAACTGGAGAAGATAACAATAATACTCACTAGTAAGAATCGGGATTGAGTAGAAGACTTATACGGATCATAGTTGTCATTCACTTCACACTACTCAAACTTTTGTTTCAATCTAAACTTGAAAAACAAACTTATACGGATCATAACTTTTTTTCTAAATGGAGAAGAGAACTATAATACTCACTTCTAACAAGAGCAGAGAACTATAATACTCAGAATCGAGATCAAGCAAACCATTAGCTAATCTAATTTAGGAGTTAAGAATCAAGCAAATTAAAATACAACATTAAGCAACTAAAATACAGATTTCACTACAACTTGAATTCCTCTCAAGGAAAAAGAAGAATAATAGAATAACTAAGAAGAATATGAATCATAGACTTACCGATATCGATTTCTTGATGCCATGAGAATTGTATTAGGGATTCAATGGAAAGGGTTTTGCTTTTATATGTAGAGAATCGCGAGAGATAAGGGAAGAAGATTATGGATACAACCATACCTGTGCATAGATCGCGAGAGATAAGGGAAGTGGAGATCGATGTATCTCGAAGGATCGAGAGAGAAAAGGAAACGGGGATCGGATGAGTTCGGGTGTTCTTCGGGTTTCGGTTTTCCTCCGATCCGGTCGGATGCCCGATGGATTGATAAATCAACAACCGTTCGGTTATTGTCTTCGATTCAGTGCATATCCGTATCCAAGTTTTTCGGATCGGATACGGTTCGGGTGATCGGGTACGGGTAAAACGCCCAGGCCTAATATATATATATATATATATATATATATATTTTTTTTTTATGGACTACAAAAATAAGTTTCGAATTTATTGTTTTCTGAGTATTTTTTAAACTTACAAGTTAATAAATAAAATAAAAGAATTGTTTTATTGCTGTGTTTTTAAATTAACCTGCATCAATCTTCAATTCAAGGTATTTTTATATTTGCGTTACATTGTAATATATATAAATAGATTTTTGAAACTCACCGAACCAATGACAAAAGCTTACGAATTAACTCGTTAGTGTCTACTTATGAACTTGTTAGTGTTCATTCGGTTAAATACAAATAAAGTTAATTTCTTCTATGTTAGATTATTATTACTATTATTATATAGTTTGGAAAGAGTATAACATTAATGATCTATAAAGACATAAACCTTTAGGCATACAAAGTTTATTTTATTCATTTTTGTATTGTTCTATTTCTAATTAAAATCATTTTTTGGGGTCAACTGTAATCTAACGGATGAGATTATTTCTATTATCTCATCTAACGGTTTAGAATTATTAATGATCCCAACAGTTGTAAGTTTTTTTTTCCAATAACCGTGTCTTTTCGTCGTACCTCCATCTTTCAAAAATTGCACCTATTTATTTTTACACCTTTTTGTTTCACACCTCTATGTTTTACAACTCTGTATTTTACACATCTTTGTTTATTGTATATAGATTTTTATGGACTATTAAAACAAGTTTCGATTTTATTGTTTTCTGAGTATTATTTTAATTTTAAACTTACAAGTTAATAAATAAAATCAAAGAATTGATTTATTGGAGTGTTTTTTTTAATATATTTTTTATATATAATAGCAAACCCACTTTTAAGGGTCAATTTAAATCTAACGGATGAGATTGTTTTTATTGTCTCATCTAACAGTTTAAATTTGTTAATGACCTCAAAAGTTGCAATGTTTTGATCCAACAGTTGTGTTTCTTCGTTGTACCCCTAGCTTTCAATATTTGCTCTTGTTAATTTTCGAACTTTTTTGTTTTACACATTTTTATTTCATACCTCTTTGTTTTCACACCTCTTTAACTAACATTGATTCACTCATCTTTATTAAAATTTGGATTGTTTTATTTATTGTTTCATTCATGATCTAAATTTTGTTTGGTGTCATTTTTCATCTAATACCCACATCGATCATATCTTCCAAGTATAAATGTAGGTAACTGATTATGATTTCTAATTTTTCATAGATTTATCTTTTTAATCAATTTGGTTGGTTGCAGGCTTGCATCTATGAGCTCTTTCTCCCTGCTTCTCTTATTATTTTTCGTAAATTTCGATAAAATATCTATTTTTTTTTATGTGAATATCTTTCAAAATTGATTATCTAAGTATGATTCAGGAAGCTAAAATTCATATATTTTTAACATTATTCTCTTATTGCCACTGAATCAACTTTTATATATACAATAAAAAAAATATTTAATTAATTTGGTTGATTCATCTTATTCATTATTTCTGACTTTTATCTTATACAAAAAAAATTATCATAAAGTTTCCACTAAATATGTGAAATTAACAATGTTAGTCATTTCAAGTTTTCACTTTCCCCTGCGGTAACGCACGGGCCGACATCCTAGTCCTTATAAAAGAGAAAGAGAGATGAGAAACACACCTCTCGCCATCATGCTTTTGGTTTTCTCCTGAGAAGCAGCTCTGTCCCTGAAACTGGTTGTACAAAGTATGTACCACTCATCCATTGCTCTCTCACCCAACCACGTCGCTAACAGTTCTGGGTTTAAGAAGAAATTATGGCACACCGGGCAGAGAGGATCCACATCTCCCTGGTGAACAAACATCAAGACATGATTGTTGAGACAAACAATGCAGACACGACACTTGCAGTCTATGATAAGGACTTCTTCCTCCAAACGCCAGCACTTCGCACATACTCCCTTAAAATTACAGAAAAAAAGAGTGAGGCTACTTCAATCCATACAGACAAACTTCTATTGAACAATGTGAACACATTTCACAAAGTCAGAACTCACACAAACTAAAATCTGTTTCACACAATTCACAATCAATCATATTTCACTAACACAGAGGAGGATTAAATTGTATGAAAGTTACACACTTCTATTGTAGGATTAGTAAAATAAAACGTAGAAGTAAAACATGTAGCTACTTATTTATCTGTTTAGTGTGATTGTTAATTTTCTTTAATTGTTTGATCATTTTCTTTTTTGTCGAAATATTATTAAACCATGACAATTGACGCGCGCCTAAATGTTGCGTCAGACAAGTGACCATGAAAATAGGTTCTTGACTTCTTGTGCCCCAAGATAAGATTTTGGTTTTTTACTTGCGAATCTTTAAACGCATCTGAAACAAGCAATCACATGGTGATGTAGGACCATGTTACATTGTAGCGCATGTACGCCACGTCGAGACATTTTGACGAACGTTTGCGTAATGGGTGTTTTTGCATTATTTTTGTGGTAACAATTCATGTCGTAGCTCAGTCAAGGCAGAGGTTGACATAGTGTATGAATAATCACAGAGAGTACTCCAATACCCAAACACATTATTAGTTTTATACTGACTAATAATGTGTTTTCCGAGAAGTAAATGTGAAATTTTAATATCAAGCATTATTTTAATATCAAGCAACGTAACTGAGATAAATAGTATTTTCTTTTTTTTTTGTGCAAAAGTAAATTATTTGACTTATTGAATTGTTTGTACTATTTTAATACTGACTCAACTTAGATCTAATTTCAATAAACATCTAAATCATTCAAGTGCATTCTTACTGAACACATAAGAAATCACAAACTCTAGAAACATTATTTTTATCATGACCGTTCATAAAACACATGCCTATCATTCAAAAGCGTTGCATGAGCCATTTCCCTAGCTAGCTATGATCATGTTAAGCACATATTTTTCATAACGTCTTGAATAAACGTTTGCAACGCAGTTTGAGACGATCCACTATCCATTAAGGCTACGTGACAGCCCTCGCTCATCTCCTTCACTCTCTTCCTCACTTCACTATCCTGTTCCATCAGACACATGATTCCTCTCTCTATTTCCTCTGCCGTCACCAAAACCGTATCCTTTCCCAATCCCACAATAAGACCACCTCGCCAATATTTTCTTATCTCCACAGCTAGTCAAAGCTCGTCCACCATCTCGAAAGCATTGGACTTCTGTTCCGCGTATAACGGCCATGGCGCCGTGGGAACACCGAACCAAAGACTCTCGAGGATCGAATTTCAACCACCGTGAGTGAAAAAACCTCCAACCGCCGGATTAGCTAGCACGTCCACCTGCGGAGCCCATCCAATCACTTTCCCTCTCTCCTTTGTCCGATCAAAGAACCCCTCCGGGAGAACTTCTTCAAGATTTGTAAACTGTCTTGGAAATTCTTTGAATATATTCGGAGATGCACGACAGAGAGACCACAAGAAACGGTGGCCGGTTCGTTCCAACGCAATGGCAATTTCTCTTGCTTGTTCCTCACGGAAGCCTCCCATGCTTCCGAAGCAGAGGAACACTACTGATCTGTTTGGTTGCTTGTCAAGCCACCCTAAAATCTCTGATTGCTTCTCGTCCTTGGAATCACCAACTCCAACTCCGTTCTCGAGTTGCAGCAGTGGTCCTACTGGATAAGGAGGAGGAGTCTCACAATAACTAGATAGAAACTTTAACGCATACGGTTCTAACTCAACAACCGTATTAATCAAAATACCCTTCATCTCTTTAAATTTTCTAGCTTTGTTAACAAACGTCGGAAGCCATTGTTTAGATGCGTAAGCGTAAGGAAGGCACTTTACCGGATAAGGAGGAGTCAAGCAACGAATGTCCATCACAGCTTCTGACTCTTCAAAATCACTTTCACTTATATCGTACTTATTGTCATCGTACAACATCTGGATGTTAAGTTTAAGTGCAAGAATGATGTGATTCTCCCAAGGAATCGACGCTCTAAGGTTGGTAGACTGATAATCCTAGAACTCCGATGGCTCGCGAAGCTGGATGATAAGGTGTGAGATAAACTAAAAGATCCTTATGCCCCAAACTCTCTTAAAACAAACCAAACAAAGCAAGGCGGTGGAACTTTAGATAGAAGCTTAGCAGAGACCGATGACAAGGCGTGAGACGAATCCCAAAAATCCTTGTGCCCTAGACTCTCTCGTAACGACTCTTCAATCCTCAGCTAATGAATGGCAACATCAATTGCGGCGGAATCACTTGATATACCGAAACTCTTTGATGTAACCCACCAAGGAGAAAGAACAAGTTCCAAAGGAACAAAGGAGTTTACCACTCTCAAATAAAAGATAAAAGACTTCTTGATTGAATCATTTCTCAAATGAGATTACATTTGTTTATATAGGGATAGAAAACTTGGTCACAAAGCCAAGTATTGATTATTCTTGAAACAATAAACATTAAAGATACTAAAAGTTGAATGAAGACCCAACTCTTGGTGCATGTTTCCAAAGTGACTCTTGATGCATGTATCTCTTATTTTCGTCACTCTTCTTTGACCACAAAATAAAGTGATTATTTTGGGCTTTCTTGGGCTTGTAATAGGCTCAAAGTGGCCTGGACTTGATAGATATCATCCCCAATACAATTTTCCATGTTCTCTTTGCTCCAAATATCTTCAAATATCAAATGAACAGCTCGAGCAAGCTGTTTGGTCCTTGCCCTTGTCATTGGTCCAACAAGTACAAGCATAGCATCCTCATGAACAAGCTCAGCTTCCATTTGATCATCCTCATTGCTTTTCATGATCATATCATGCCCCTCCTCTTCAAAATGATTTGTCCTAAAATCCGGTCCATTTTCAGCTGGAAAGCGTTCCTTTCTCAAGTGTATCTACAATAGATCTCCAACTTCAAAAACCAGCTGTCGTCTTTCTTTGTTTGCTTGCTTCTCATACTGCTTAAGAGACTCATGATCTGTGTGAATCACAAACTCCATCGGCCAAAGATAGTGTTGCCAAGTTTGTAGAGCTCTAACCAAGGCATACAACTCCTTGTCATAAGTTGGATAATTCAGGGTTGCTCCTCCAAGTTTCTCACTGAAATAAGCAATGGGTCTCTTCTCTTGCATCAACACAGCTCCAATTCCTACACCAGAAGCATCACATTCAGTTTCAAAAGTTTTCTAAAAATCTGGTAAAGAAAGAAGAGGTGCAGAAGTTAGTTTTTGTTTCAAGAGTTGAAATGCTTCTTCTTGTGTTGTCTCCCATTTAAATTCAACGTCTTTCTTGATAACCTCAGTGAGAGGAGCAGCAATGGTGCTGAAATCCTTCACAAATCTCCGATAGAAGTCAGTTTTCCACTCATCACCCTCCTTCATACGAATTTGGTGATATCCACTCTTAAGATCAATTTTAGAAAACACACAAGACTCATGTAACTCATCTAGCATGTCATCTAAGCGAGGGAGGGTGGCGATACTTTATAGTGATATTGTTGATGGTTCTGCAATCCACGCACATTGTCCAACTACCATCTTTTTTTGGCACAAGTAACACATCGACAAAGCACATGGGCTCATGCTCTCCCTAATGTATCCCTTTTCCATGAGCTCACTGACTTGTTTCTGCAGCTCTTTTGTCTCCACAGGATTGGTTCTATAGGCTGGCCTATTAGGAAGTGAAGCTCCTGGGACAAAGTCTATTTGATGTTCAATTCTCCGAATTGGTGGCAAACCATCTGGATTCTCTTCTGGAAAAACATCTTCATAATCCTGCAAAAGGGAAAAAATATTGCTCGGAAGTTTCGGCTCAAGATTAGTCAAACTCATGAGAGTTTCCTTGTACATAAGAACAATGATAGGTTGATCCAAAAATAAAGCTCTCTTAATCTTACTTGCTCTCACAAAGAAGTTAGATTGTCTCACAAGGTTACTCTCAAAGGCTTTTTGCTGGGTTTTTCTCAAACTCTCACTCTCTTCTTTATGGTTTTTAGTGTTTAGGGGTTCACTCACATTGTTCTTTCTAAGGTGCAGCTGATCTTTGTAGACCTCTTGTGGTGTTAATGGAACTAGTGTGATCCTCTTTCCTTTGTGCTCAAAAGAATGTTAGAAAAGAAACGAGATAAAAGATGTCCTTGACAAAGACTTAAAAAATGTATTTATAGTAAAAACATGTGAACCCCTAAAACTCAAAACGACAAGGTAAGGAGTCGGTTTGGGAATCCCCTGAAGCGTTTAAGACAGAGCGTCTTCCTGACATGTGTGATCGAGTCGGTGTGCGTCCAGTGGCTTGATTGGTATATGAAAGTGGCTCGAGTGGTGTGAGTGAAAATGGCCCGAGCGTGGTCGGTGAAAGTGGCTAGAGCGTGGTCGGTGAAAGTGACTCGAGCGTGGTCGGTGAAAGTGGTTCGAGTTGGGTGTATACGCATCCACTAAAACGGTGATAACTCTTGAACCACATCTTTGATTGGCTTGCAATAAACGGCGCTGGAAAGATAACTCAATTTCCTACAACTTTGGTGAAGACGTTGAAAGCTAAATCCCACTCGAGTAGAACGGATCGAAGGGGGTGACTCAAGAGACGGTTCCAGGAGTGTTGTGAGATTATCTCGAGAGAGGGTTCCGGGAGTGTTGTGAGATTGACTCGAGAGAGGGTTCCAGGAGTGTTGTGAGATTGGATTGGGAGAGAGTTCCGGGAGTGTTGTAAGATTGGCTCGAGAGAGGGTTCAAGAGAGCGTGGCGAGCGAGAGTGGCTCGGTCGGACCTCTGGGGTGTGTGGCGAGTGAGAGTGGCTCAGTCGGATGCGCTTTCAACGTCCCCTAAATACCTGAAATACTCCGAAATGCACAATGTATGCAAGAATGATGCAAGAACTACCTAAACATGCAAAATGTATAGAAAGGAGTAGAAAATGATGCAAACCAATGAATTATCCTAGCTAAATGAATGATAAATATATGATAAGGAGAGACAAAATATAAACATATCAAGCATCCATTTCGCCTCCGGGAAAAATGATTATGGAGATAGAGAGGCGGGTCTCTCTCGCAACTAGTAGCTTTGCCATCTCCACGGCTGATCTGAGATGACCGGTTCCAATAAAAGGGATGAAGACAAGCTCAACTTTCATGATTATTTTTTTTCTTGTTCTGTTTCCTCTTTTTTTTTTGTTCTGTGCTTTGTCTGAGTCATCGAGATGATGAAGCTCTACTAATTAAATAGTAACGAGTTTTGGCTTCTTATGTTTAGCACTATTGTTTGAGCCGAATAAGTCACTAATTTAGTAATTTCTATGGTTTCAACTTTTTTAAGACTTTTTGATTTTTGATGGATATGGTCAGTAGTGAGTAGATATCATTGTCGTCATATGTAAAATCAAAATGAGTTTCTCCACTTATTGAACGTCACTTCGGTACTATGGTTGTTTTTAGTTGAGTTGAACTAAGGTCAATTGGTCAAATATAAAATTTATATATCACTGTCCGCTTAATGTACGGGTTTAGAGTTTTTAAAATAAAAAAATATAAAGTAAATAATTTTAGTAAGTAAAACTATTTATAAAAGTAAATAGACACACCGAGATGTCCAATATAAGTATCTGGTGTAAAAGGTGCGACTTTAGAGTTGAGACTATTAATCACATTTTTCTTTGAATGGCCTCACTCGTGGGAAGTTTATGATTTATTTCTAACTCCGGTTTCATCAGAGGGTTTTCCATATGAGTCGATGTACTCAAATTTGGATTTTGTTTTCTGGAGGGATGTCTCTGATCCTGATCAACTTCTTCAATTACCATGATTTTTATGGGCAATCTGGAAGACCATAAATAAAAATATTTTTTTAAGGTTTAGAGATCGAGACGAATGATATAATTGCTCAGGTTTTGGACGATAAATTAGCTTGGAAAGATGTGCTATGTTTTATGGCGGTCATGTCCGCTTCAATATTGAAAGATTTGGTATTATTTTCTCATGATCATTAAAATAAATGCAACACACGTAAGAGACATGCCACATTGCCATTCCCAAGAGCGTTGCATGCTCCGGTTTATTAGCTAGTTTCAACTTTAATTAAACAACATTCTTCGTAACGTCTTGGATAAATAATTTCAAAGCAGATTGAGACGATCCACCATCCGATAACGCCACGTGACACTTCTCACTCATCTCCATCACTCTCTTCCTCACGTCACTATCCTGCTCCATCAGACATCTGATTCCTCTCTCTATCTCCTCTGCCGTCACCAGGACCGTCGCAGCTCCCACTAACTGATCGCCTCGCCAAGACTTTCTTATCCTCACCGCCAAACCAAGCTCCTCGACCATCATGAAAGCATTGAATTTTTGCTCTGCGTATAACGGCCATGGTGCCATCGGAACACCGAACCAAAGACTCTCGAGGATCGAGTTCCACCCGCCGTGAGTAACAAAACCTCCGATCGCCGGCTTAGCTAGCACGGCCACCTGCGGCGCCCATCCAATCACCTTTCCTATATCCTTTGTCCGGTCAAAGAATCCTTCCGGGAGAATCTCTTCAAGATTCTTGAATTCTCCGGGAAGTTCCTTTTCTATAACGGGAGATGCACGGCGGAGAGACCACAAGAAACGGTGACCACTTCGCTCAAGGGCGATATCGCTTTCTCTTGCTTGTTCCTCACGAAAGCCTCCTATGCTTCCGAAACAGAGGAACACTACCGACCTAGGTGGTTGCTCGTCAAGCCACCGTAAGATCTCCGAACTTTTCTCTTCTTTGGAACTGCCAACATGGTTCTCGAGATGCAATATTGGTCCCACTGTGTAAGCACGAGGAGTATCACCACTCGAGAGGAGAGACTCCAACGCATAAGGTTCAAGCTCAGCAAAAGTGTTTACCAAAAAGCCTTTCATCTCCCGGAACCTTCTCGCTTGGTTTACAAACATAGGAAGCCACTCTTTCGTTCCCAAACCGTAAGGAAGACACTTCACAGGATAAGGACGAGACAAACTCGGAACGTCCAACAAGGCTTCCGAGTCTTCAAAATCAGTTTCGGTGGCATTGTATTCCTTTTTATCGTACAACATCTGGACGTGAAGTCCAAGTGCGAGAACCCCAACGTTCGAGGTGTAAAACAANTGTTAAATTTTATTTTTTTGTATCATTCATAAAAAGTAATTCAAATTTGAATCATTTATTTATTTGATACAAAATAACTGATGCAACATGCCCATTTTTTTGTAGTGTCGGAACGTCCAACAAGGCTTCCGAGTCTTCAAAATCAGTTTCGGTGGCATTGTATTCCTTTTTATCGTACAACATCTGGACGTGAAGTCCAAGTGCGAGAACCCCAACGTTCGAGGTGTAAAACAAGTAACACGGAACACCAAACTCGTTAGCCACGTCTATCACCGAGGTACAGAACATGTCCACGACTAAACCAGCGAGCCTAGGCAAGTCCGGTAGCCTTGAATAGCCATCGACGAGTTTTGCAACGGCACGTTTCACCCTCGGGATGTGGTTCTCGACATGTAACTCAGTGGTTGTTTGATCTTCGCAGGAGATCACTTCGTAGTGAAGGCGGTCGTTGGATGCGGCGACGAGGGCTGAGATATAAGCGGAAGTACTGATATCGTCAACTGAAAGAAGAGGAAGGATGATAACGGAGATAGAGAGGCGAGTTTCTCGCTCCACTAGTAGCTTCGCCATCTCCACAGTTGATCTGAGATGACCTATAACAGGATACGGTACGAAGATAAGCTCAAATTTCATTTTGTATTTCTTTTGTTGCTTTTGATTCAATCGTAAGCGATAAAAGCCGATGGGAAGTTGTCTTATAAGCTTCTTTCGTTAGCTCTGTTTATAGGAATGATAAGAAGAATAAAATAATATTTTACTTGTTCCGAAGTTTCCTCCAATTAGTTGTCGATATAATAAAAATAAATTAACGAACAGTTTGATGTGTTAATCTCAAACTCTAATCACAGGGTATACACGTATAAAACATGCAAACTAAGTAGAGAATCATAGTAATAATGTATATTATTGTTGTGACCATATACTAATATTTTGTGAAGTGATGATATTCTCTGTTAATACGAGACCGAGAAAAAGCCGCTCCACCACAAAAACGAATCAAACTCGGAACGTGGCTTACAAGTTTCGGGTCTTCAATCACTTTCACTGACATCAGTTTTTCATATAAATATAATGTTGCCAACAATATAGTTAATTTAAACTAGAAAGAGATCATATATTTTCTAGGTGTGAGTAGTACAGTTCCAAGAAAAGATATAGATTCATGCTCAAATGGGGTTTATGGGAGCTTTGTTTAGTGCAATAAAAATGAAGAAATGAAAAGGGAAGCTTAAATTGCAAATGAACATCAAGATCAAATTACATGGGAAGCGGATAGGCGCAACCCTCAAGATTAATACCATTTGATGCTTATTACAAGACTATATATACTATGAATCTATTTGCTGAGACCTAGTAATATTAATAAGTAGAAAAATAAGTGACTCTAGACAAGAGGAATAAGAACGAAAAAGCTTGAATTGGTTCACAATTACATCATGATGTGGTTAGGTTCATTTCTCTTTCATCCTCATGTACCACTTGCCATCTCTCTATTCAAAAACACTTTTCGGCAACGACTCTTGTGGTTTCCATCAGTCTAGTCTCCAGTGTTCTTTGTAATTGTATATATATATATATATATATATAATGATCACCAAACAAAATTTTTGTGAAAATGTCTTAAACATAGAAATATATAGTCAACACATACATCATGCATGGAGCAAAATATTTTTATATAAATTCCTAAAATGACTAAGAATTATATTAACCTAGGTGATATAGTACATGTGTGTTATTTTAATGTTAAAAATAAAATAAACCTAGACGTGATTACTTTGGTATGAGAAACACATCACAGTCCCATCCCATCCCCTCAAGTTCTATCACATCTCCTCTTGTCCTATCTCATCTTCTCTCATCTTGTCTCATCTTGTCTCATCAACTTTTCTCAAAATTTAATTATTATTTATTTAAAGTATATATACTTAATTAGTAAATTAAATTACTTCAAAAATACACTGGTAAAACATATATTTAATCAAATAATACACCTTTTTAGGTCGTAAAATTTTAACTGTATAATAATAGTATTTTTCCATAAAAATTAGTTGGTCACTCTTTTACGGTGTTTTGTCATTATTTTAGTGTTTAAGTAGAATATTACAACCTGTACCAAAAATAAAATGATCATCATCTTCATTAGCTAGAAAATATACAATTTTTTTTTGTAATCTGTCAATAATAATCAAACACAGCCCATGTTTGTTGAAAATGTCAAAATAAATTTTTTACGGGGTGTTAAATCTCATCCAATCCCATCCCATCTTGTCTTGTCCCGATCCATTTGGCTAGAAATTTTATGTCTTTGAACCATTCTCTTTTAAATAATTACTAATGTAATAATGTTATTGATAAATTTTGGCTAAGAAATTTAGACAAAATACATGTATTCTCCATTTGAATGTTTAATTTATATAGTATAAATTATAATTCCCAAAAACTCTCAAAATATTTTTAAAAATACCCAAAATTCTCAAAAATACCTTTCTCAAGATAGTTCATATGTCACATAGTCAACCTCTTCTTGAAAAATGTTAAAGTAAAATGTTTTCTATTATACGAAAAACCCATTTATGTCTCATGTCCACTACTTCTTATCGTAATACCATAAATAGATTGGACTTTTAATTAAAATTTAATTTCCATTTTCTGATATGAAATTATGTGCATAAACATTAATATAATTCCGATTAAATTAAGAGTATATTTAAAAAATCTTATAATTAAAAATTTCAGTCCGTCTTTTGATTCGATTTTGGTAAAAATTTATGTTTTAATTTTGAATGTTTAGGTACGGTATAAGTAAAGAATATGCCATAAAGTAAAACTTAAGTATAGGAAGTGTCGAAAATGACTTATTTAAAATATTTAGACCATGTAATGAATCAATTATGTATTTCCAAATTAGTTTCAATGCGATTTTGGTAATTTTTTTAAAGGAATTTATTAGTTGATAGCCGCTAAAGATGCACAACATTTACGATGAAATTATTTTGTTCCTTCTTTTTTTTTTATGCAGAGATTTTGGATTTTGTTAACTAAGTTCAAGGAATAGTTTCGTTAATATAGCCGCTAATGGTGGTACCATTTATTATTGAATCAAATACATTTAATTTCTACTTTATGTATTGCTAAACTTGTGGAGAAATCTTTGAATATAATAAATTATATATTATTAAAGTTAATAATTTGGATTTGCTAAGTATCAGCTTTCTATATTAACTATTAGTCTATATTCGAAGATATTTGATTATCAGATTAGTTCAAATCAAAAATCGAATTCAAAAATTGAACTTGATTAAAAAGTGAGATTGATGATAAAAAAGAATATATTAGTATTAAATAATTAATTTTAAAAATATCCTTGATTTTTAAAAAAGTTTGTTACCAAATTTTAAAAAATGAATTCGATTTAACTTAAATTTTTTGAGAATTAGGAAACTGCAAGATTATAATTTTGAAATTTAGTAGGGTAAGTAATTAAAAAATAATATATTTTAAATATATCAAAGTTTAGTAAGTATCAGTCTAGTAAGTAAGGGTAAGTAAGTATATTTTAGTATATTTTAAATAGAACAAAATTTAGTAATTTATACTTCCAGTAATATAGTAAATTTATTCCTCCTATAATATATATGATAGAATTTTATACCAATTAACACCATAATTATAGGACATGCAATCAAATAATTTGCGTTAAAAATCCAGCTTAAAGTTTGGTATATCTAATATGAAGATTTATATTACAGTTTAAATTTTTCGTCTTTTTTTAAAAAATAAAGAAATAATAGAAAAACATTAAATTAATGTATAATATCTTTTAAATATATACCGTTTGTGGAAGTAGAGTATATAAAAGAGTCCAATATTAACAAAGTGGTTAGTTGGTTACAATATCGATTGGTTCAATAATATAACAAAGAAATTGAACATTTCACAACACGCAGTCATTTTCTAAAATATATACACTAACTTTATAAATCTGTTATGAGTGAACGCTTACCATGTGATTGGAAGATGATTCCATCGATCTAGATAAAAAGAAATCAACTTCCATATATTTGGTGGAACGAAACGTTAACTAAAACTTTAAACAGAGCTGATTGTAAAAAGAAGAAACACACATAGCAAGAAATTTAGAACTATATGGATTAAGAAAAAAAAAAGAGAAAACAACCATCATAATTGAGAACAAACAAAAAATATGAAGTAATCGGATGTGTATAGTATTATATTTATAGGGAATTAAATAGTTTGTTATTGTTTCCTAAAATTCCTATAATAATAAAATTTAGAAAATATTAAATTGATTATGGTTTCTGAAAGGGAAAATATAGATATGCCGATATTCTTTCCATTTAAACCTTAAATGCTCACGGTTTTATCCTTGTATGTAATCTAAATTAGTCTTTGGGAATTAAATAGTTTGTTATTGTTTCCTAAAATTTCTGGAATAAAAATATTTAGAAAATATGAAATTGATTACGGTTTCTGAAAAGAAAAATAGATATATACCCTTTTTTAATTGGAATATTTGGTCATAACTCCAATGACATACCCTTGTAATTTCTTACAAAACAAAGGTTTATTAGTTAAACAACTTTACAAATAATAGTAGAGATATTATGAATATTTCACAACGAAGATGTAACTGTAATCTTCACCGACAATGATAACTACTTCAGAAAATAGGATTATACACGTTATATGATTTCTTGTTTTATTTTCTAATATTTTTAATGATGATTTCTTGTTTGATTAATGGAAAACAGATAAATCACCAAGATATCTTCAAAATCCACCTATTTTTTTTTTTTTTTTTGAATTTAATGTTAAATTATATTCAAAGAAAAAATAGCTTTGTTACAACAATTGCAGTTAGTGTTTGAGTGTTTAAGCTAGAAAGGATTACAAATTTAGCTAGAAAACAAAATCAAGGTCTAGTTTGGAATCAAACCTGAAGGCTATTGTCGAACCTCCTATCCCCCGTTCGCTGAATGGACAGGATGTGATCCCTCACCTGGCGATCAATCCATTTGATCAATTGTCCTGACGTGTTGGCATGTTGCCATGTCGACGTCCGTTGCGTTCTCTCCATATGGTGTACACTGTAAGTTGAAAAGTGTAATGTGTTAAAAAGCTTCCAAGGCGATCAAGGCATGTGTCTGATAAAAAATTCAGAAGCTGGTGCCAGTCAGTAGAGTACTCGGTTCGGAAAACCCCCTTTGCTGTCGCAGCCCACACTTCGACACTTTGCTGACATAAGACACATGTCCCAGTAGCCCCAATGTTCCACTTTAGCATTCGATCCCTTGTGGCCAGTTTATCATGAGCTCTGTTCTCTGTTGAAACTACAACCGTAGTGTATCCACAATCGAGAGGAGATGTGGGATACGAGGTGTCCGTCGTCGCCTAGTCGACCAGGCCTCTGCCACAGACATTGTTCGACTTATCCCCAGATCAGTGACCCCTTGAGACCCAGTCACATCCACCAACCTGCCTAAAGAGGACCAATTATCATACCAAAAAGAGGTCTGCATACCATTTCCCACCTCCACCTTACAAAACTGTTGGGCTACAGCTCTGTATTTTAAGATCTTCTGCCAATTACAAGAGTCTGATCTCGTATTCTCCTGAACCACCCACAACGACCTTCCCCACAACAAATAACGTTTAACCCATTGAACCCAGAGGGAACGACCATGAGAGAGTATCCGCCAGACCAACTCTCGCAAGCTACGTAGACCAAGCCCTCCCTCCCGGCATGGTTTACAAACTTTTTCCCATTGCATTTTAGCCTTTTTTGGATTGATATCAGCTCCCGACCACAAGAAAGCAGAGCAAATCTGCTCCACTTCTCGAATGCAAGCACGGGGAAGCCGGAAAGCACCTATCCAGAAGTTGCAAATGCTCCACAGAACAGAGCTGACGAGATTGTAACGACCCTGCAAAAAGAAAGGAAGCGTGACGTCCAAGATCCGATACACTTCCTTATTTGCTCAAGCAAAGGGGTGTAGTCAGCGGATGTAAGACATTTAGTCACCAATGGCAAACCTAAATATCGAACAGGGAGCTCCCCAACCACAAAATCGAACTGATGTGATATTTGTTGACGTGCTTGATCCGCAAATCCAGCAAGATATACCGTTGATTTCTCCATACTTATTTTAAGGCCTGAGATCTTGGCAAATTGATCAAAAACGGATACAATACCTTCAATGGAGCTTGGTTTACCATCAGATAGGACCTTCAAATCATCAGCAAACTGACCGGCACCTATAGCGTTATCTAGAAGCTTAGACAGGACATCCATACAGATGACGAACAAATAGGGGGACAGAGAACAGCCTTGCCGTAACTCCCTAGAACTATGAAAATATCCTGCAAGCTCTCCATTTACTTGGACAGAGAAAGAAGCGGTTGTAACACATAATCTGATCCAATGGATAAAATCTGCTGGTAGCTGCAGTGCCAAGAGAACATTCAAGAGGAAGGGCCATTGGACCGAATCAAAAGCTTTCGATATATCAATCTTAATCGCACAATGCTCCGAGATTGTCTCCTTATGATAGTTCTTGACCAATTCTGTAGAAAGCAACACATTTTCAATCAGCAACCGATCCTTGACAAAGGCCGATTGGTTCCCTGCAATGAAACTAGGCAACACCACCTTCAGCCTATTTGCAAGAATTTTTGAGATGACCTTATATAGAACATTGCAACAGGAAATTGGCCTATCATCCTTCATCTCCATAGCATCCAATTTTTTGGGATAAGCGCTAATATAGTGTCGTTAATCCCTTTAGGCAGAAAACCTTTAACAAAGAAAGATTGAACTGCAAGAGTAAACTCTTGGCCAAGTATATCCCATGTCGCCTTATAGAACTCAGAATTAAAGCCATTCGGACCAGAAGACTTGTCATTTGGCATAGCAAAGAGAACATTCTTAATCTCCTCAGCAGTAACAGGCTGTATAAGTCGAGCTTGTTCAACCGAAGAGCATCGAAATGGCAACAAATCTTGGAGCATTGCAACCTCAGCCCCTTCAAAGTCAGTGGGAAGGAATTGTAAAACTCCTTAAAGTATCGCTCAACCTCCAAATTAATATCCTCACCCTTAGCAACATTGCCATTTGGGCAATTAACCTCATTGATAGTATTCACCGCTTTTCTAGTGCCAACAGCTCTATGAAAAGCTTTGTTATTCTTGTCTCCAACCTGCAGCTAATATAATTTTGACTTCTGCTTGAGAAACCTTTCCTCTAACGAGGCGACATTGTAGTGACCCTCATTAAGGGCAGAAATTCTAAAACAAAGTCCGGAGAATCAACCCGGAAAAGACTCAGACAGAAGAGGAAGAGGAAATAAGGAAAAACGACCGAAGGAAGTCCGAAGAAAAATCAATGTGTCGAAAAAATGGCCAATGATCGGAGGTTAAAGGCCAAGCCTAAAAAGGTGTCGAAGAAGAACAATGGCCGAGTCAAAAACCACGAAAAAGGTCATGGTACGGTCAAGACAGACGTACACGGACAGGGACGGTACGGACTGACGTACATGATCAGAGGCGGTACGAACGAACGTACAAGGTCGGACACGGTACAGACACATAGGACGTACGCATATGGAGATGGTGCACACAGGTCGGGTGTACATGAACAAAGGCGGTACGGACCGGGAAGTACGGTCGTAAGCCGAGTGGACACGGTAAAGGACGAGTACCACCAGTGAAGACCGGTAAGTTGCGGTACTGTCAGGAAGTTTCGGTACTGTTAGGAAGTTTCGGTACTGTCAGGAAGTTGCAGTACGGACATTGGAGTTGCGGTACGGTACGTACCAAAGAAGTGCAGAATGGCCGAAGCGTTGCGGTTGAGGACCGAGTTTTGCGGACGAGCCAGACGATCGACAGACAAACCCGACAGAATCCTGGATTTTGCGGAAATTGTCGGCAGCGCAAGAAAGATTCCTATTTTGCAAATCAGCCAATAGGGATTCATGCAAAACTGATGTTCAATCATTGTGTCTTTCCTAAGTGTTGGCCAATGAAGTTGCACCAAGTGGGAGACAAAAGAGATTTTATTCTCTTCGTTTTTGCCAAGGGAGAAGGAGAAGAATCTTTGGAAGCTTAGGCGCCAAGTGTTAGCCAAAGAAGAGAGAGGAGGAGGATCGAGCAAGTGCACGCCATCCATTGGCGAGTTGCACCGCCCATTTCACTATAAAAGGAAGACCATTCCTTCTCATTTCATCACTTAGCTCATAAAAAGAAAATCACTCAAAGTTCTCTAAGTCTTACTCTCTCTCGAAGTAGAGTGAGACACTCTCGAAGCAAGGGAGGTGCTGTCGAAGAGAAGAGAGAAGCTGTCCAAGTGGAGTTTGACGCTGTTAGGCGCGAAGGAGGAGAGTCGTATGATCCGCGGTGCTGTGATGTCTGACATCGATCTGCTAACTGCTGTGAGTCATGTAGTGTAATGAGTTCTGTGGTAGGTTGGGTGGGGTGCTGCATGGTTCTTAGGACCCATGCACATACCCATTGTGTGTTGCATTTAGACTAGGTTCATGTTGGAATCAGTTTAATATGTCGCATGCGTAATATGGTAGGATTCATGCTAGATTCTTGTTTAAAAGCACATAGAATTTATGCTAGGAATCACCATGCATGATGAGAATTGGGGAATTGAACTGCATATTTTCTTGATGAAATTGATGCATTTTTTAGCAATATGGATTGCTTAACATTTGGACCACAGACTTGCATGTTGGGTAGAACTAATGGATTTTTATTTGCAATAAATTCTTGCTTGAAAATCGGATAAATTAGTTGCATGCATGTAGAACAATCTAGGATCCTTGAATTTTATTTCTTGTTGCCTGTTGATTGTTGCTTGATTTTCTTGCTTGTTTGTTTGATATCTTGCTTGAATTTGCTGTTGTGGTAGTACTAATCTCTTAGTGTGTTGCTAACCCTTTGAGTTGTAGTACTTGTCTTAGCTAGTCTCTTGAATTATATTCGTTATTTTTCTCGAGTCGTAGCTAGGATAGAATTGCCGATCTTCTGTTCCAAGAATAGTTGGTTGTCTCGCGTGGAGTTCCCGATGACCACTCGCACGGGGAAAAGTCATGTCTAGTTGGCCACTAGAATGACCGCTACTAGACGTAGTAGCTTGTGGGGGCTCATGCTGGGTTGCCTTTGTGGTTTCAGCATGGGAAGTGTTGTGTAACGGAACAGATTATCGAGGGCTTAGGCGAAAAGAGTCTAGAGTACTCAAGTAACCCTTGTAGTATTCTAGTCGTCTTTGTCGTTGTAGGTGAAAAGAGTCTAGACTACTCAAGTAACCCTTGTACTATTCTAGTCGTCTTTGTCGTTGTAGGTAAAAAGAGTCTGGAGTACTCAAGTAACCCTTGTTGTACTCTAGTCGTCTTTGTTGTTGCGTAAGAGTAAAGAGTCTAGAGTATCCAAGTAACCCTTGTCTTACTTTAGTCGTCTTTATTGTCGAGGGAAGAAGTGTAGGTTGATCGAGTCAAGTCTTTTGATATGCTCAAATTAACCCTAGAGCTACTCTCTCAAACAAGAGATCAATGTAGTACTTAGGGGTCGAATCCACAGAGACTCAAGATCAAACACAATAAATTATAGAGTTTTTGATATTACGCTAAACAGATTAAATTGCATTAAAAACAAAAGAAGACAATGCAAAATATTAAATCAAGGTGTTGTGAAATCAGGAAATCAAAAGATTAAGCCTAGGAAATTTCTCAGGTAATTATGAAGTATTAATTCAATAGATTAATTAGGGTTAATGCAATAAAAATCAGATCTAGAACTCTAAACTTTTTGGTAAAATAATTCAGTTCTCACTGCAATTATTATCTAAATTTAAAACCAGAAAATCCAAATCTCTTTGTAAAATTCTAAGTTAAAAATCAGCTTTAAAAACAGGTTTAGATAAGTTCACAAAATCACTAATCCAAATCTTTTTGTAAAAAGTAATTTTGTTCATCAATGGTTTTAATCAGGAAAACAATTATATTCTCATATCAATTAATTTCCCTAAGATAATAATTCTAGGTGATCAATCAAGAACTATTGTGAAGAACAACCAAAGATGAAGATCATAAAAGATTAAGAACCCTAAAAATCACAGATCTAATAAATCATAAAAACCCTGTGAAAAACCCTAAACCTAACAAGCAAACTAGTCAGACATATTTAATGAAAAACAAGACATCATACTGAATAATAAGCAATAGATATTAAAAAATAAGAAGGGAGTTCAAGAATTCTTCTCTACAAAGCGGTTCTGATCTCTTTCTCTCCCAAAAGCTCTCAATATCTCTCTCTCAAAAAATTGCTAGAAAATAACTTTCGGGTTTTCTTAAAACACTATTTATATGTCCTAAAACACGTCACGGACTTGTGTTGCAATTTAGGAAAACTTTGGGTAAAATTGTAAAACTTCCAATTTCTTCTTTCTCTCGTCGGATAAACATAAGTGTCGACCGATGCTCCTTCGGTGCCGGTCGACACTGTTACTCTGATCCGAGTCCAAGTTCTTTTCCTTCTGTAAAATGCTCCAAAGTCATCCAAATAGCTCCACTTTGCTCCTTCCGTGCCAAATTCCTAAATAACCTGTAAAGACTTAAAAACAATCCTAGAAACAAATGAAAAGACTCAAAAAGCACACTTGTATCAAGGTTAAAAACCGTAAAAACCATGATATATCAACTCCCCCAGACTTAGCCTTTGCTTGCCCTCAAGCAAAACAGAAACTTAGACCTGTGGAAGAGGTTTGAAAACATAGGAACTCCCTCAACTGCAGACAACTGATCTTCGCACTCTTCATCGCCTTAACTCTCAAGAACATTCCTTACTTAAATCCCATAATCCTCTAGAATCTCTAGTCTCACCATTGTCATCTCATTACATAAATTAAAGCAAATACAGATGAGTTCTTACCTTGGTGTATCGATCAGTGGCATATGGACTCTCTTCAGACCAAGACATTCTTCATACAGCTCCTTTCCTCTCCCTTTTCTCACTTCTAATGAGTTGTTTTTTTTCTCTTTCAAATCAAGGATGTAAGCAAATATTGGGGTCATTGGTAATTTACCTATCCCTCGCTTCCAAGCTTTGTGTGATCATTTGATTCAATAATAGAATACTGAGGTCACAGGTAATTTACCTACCTCTCTAAACTGATCAAAATCATCTCATCTTTTATTCTTCCTTTTTTTTTTTCACAAAACACTGAAGGGAAGAGAGAGGTGAAACATACCTTGAAAAATTGCACTGTCTTGTATGGCCTGAAAAGGAAGTTTAGTCCACTGATTTCCAACCCCAAAATAAGAGATTAAGTCCGGTTAAAATCCTGATAAAAGTTGAGACAACGTTAATTTAACTAGATATCCTTTGAATAAGGGCTTTCAGGATTGTTGATACAGCTTATAGTCTTTTCCACACTTCAGTTCTGAGGTCAAGCTTAGTCAAGAGTCATTAGAGTATTAGCCAAAGAACGGTAGTCATTAGTTAAAGATCATAATTCCAAAATTTTGAAAAATTTGAACCAATAAAAACAAAAATCGGTTTTGACACACTAAAAACCCAAAACTAAGTTAGTAGTTAGTACTAACTCCCCAGACTTAAACGACACTGTCCCCAGTGTTTTCAAGCAAGGGAAGGGTAAAGAAACAAAAATTGTGTTGAAAAATTTGAATGAAAAGATGAATTTCCTCGGGTTACCCTATGGTGCCGACCGATGCCAGAGTGGTGTCGATCGACACCCTCGGCGAACAGTGAATTTGGCCAAAACTCCTTAGTTGCAGTTAGTTGTGTTCTTGTGTTGTGGGATCAATCCTTTTGATGTTAGTTCTCTTAAGAACTCAAACATAAACACAAGTTAAAAGCAACATGATAGAGAGATAATTCATAAGTTCACACAAATTTCAAACACAAACTGACTCAATGCAAGAATAAAAATGACTCAATCCTAAAAAGGGAAAAAAATAAAAAAAAACCATGATCAGGGGCTAGCAGAAACATCATCGTCATCAGAGACGGAATCACCAGGTGACCTGCGCCTAGTACGATGCCTAGTACGACCAAGGCAACGACAACGAGACAATCGAGCAATCGCGTTCCAGATGGCACGCATGGTGGATGTCTGGTACTCCTGGTAGGCGGTAGGACTCATAGTAGCAAAAGGTTGTGGAGGCTCAGGAAAAGGGGGAAAATCAGATGCTGAAGTACCAGAATAAGAACCAATCTCCAAACCCCCAACAGGGTTAGGACCATCTAAGTCCTCAACAGGTGCAGCAGCGGCAGTAGCCCTTGAAGTCCGATGGCGACGGGAAGGAGGAGCAGTGACAAGGTCAGCAGCGGACGGTAGAAAACGTAACTGCTCTGGATCATCTCCAATAGTAGTGAGGTCTGGTCGGAGAAGGCGTATCAGATGCTCTCCAGTCTCATCCCTGAATCTCCACAACAAACCTGGCTTCATACAGGTTGTACTCCTCATATACTGCTCATCCATGAGAACCCGTTGTTGCAGCATACTGTACCCGTCAGTCGGAACGTTCTTCCACTGAAGAATAGCTGTGATAAGGCTCCCAACATACTCAATCTTGCGGCCGCGACCCAAAAACGGCTTGCTCTGAAGATCAACCAAGTGATGTGCAAAAACAGCCCCATAGTTGGGCGCTGAAGGATCCTGCCGCACAGTCAAATTCGGAATCAATCGTCCAATCCCAATACCCAATAGATAAAGCTCAGCAGCTCTCATCTTGTTAGGCTCCATCTTACACTGAAAAGTGGTCCCAAAAGCCCAAAGAACGTATCGAAGTGCGGANGATGCTCTCCAGTCTCATCCCTGAATCTCCACAACAAACCTGGCTTCATACAGGTTGTACTCCTCATATACTGCTCATCCATGAGAACCCGTTGTTGCAGCATACTGTACCCGTCAGTCGGAACGTTCTTCCACTGAAGAATAGCTGTGATAAGTCTCCCAACATACTCAATCTTGCGGCCGCGACCCAAAAACGGCTTGCTCTGAAGATCAACCAAGTGATGTGCAAAAACAGCCCCATAGTTGGGCGCTGAAGGATCCTGCCGCACAGTCAAATTCGGAATCAATCGTCCAATCCCAATACCCAATAGATAAAGCTCAGCAGCTCTCATCTTGTTAGGCTCCATCTTACACTGAAAAGTGGTCCCAAAAGCCCAAAGAACGTATCGAAGTGCGGAATGGCGAACATCTGTCTGAACACTCTTCTTAGAGTCATAAACTCCATTTCCTATATAAGACCACAAAACACCAACATCCGAATAGGTCTGAGGCAAAACAGTACCTTCGTAAAAATGTGGCCAGTCAAACACATCACATATCTCCTGCAACCTAATCGTGTACTGTTTTCCCTCAATAAAGAAACACAACCAACCATCTCGTGCCTCTAGTGCCTGCTCATTAGCATAAACAACTCTAACACTAGCCATAAACCGTCTGACTAGATCCGGAGAGCAATCGTACTGCTTAGTGCAAATATTCCCCAGATGTATCCTATCTATCAATCTCATGACCTCATCATAAATTCCAAGTCTGCGCAGAAGAGCAGGATCAACAAACTTGGTTGGTTCAATTTCTACTCCTAACCAAGCATTATACAACATTGTCTCATACTCTCCCCAAACATCTAATGGTTTGTTGATAAATTCAGCCTTCTTCGGTTTTAACGGTATCGACCGATGCCTAGTAAGTGGCATCGATCGATGCTACTTCTGTCGGACCCGGCCCAGTGGCAAATTCAGGCCCATTTTCGCAAACCCAAATTGCTTAAACCCATTAAACCTTTCTTTGATCACCTGCGATCCAGTAATGGTGCCGACCGATACCCAGGTGGTATCGATCGATGCTGAAGTTTGATCAATGGTATCCGAAACTTTTTCCTTTGTTTTTTTTTCTGAAACAATAAAACTCAAAACCACAAATTAATATGTTAGTAATCGTAAAAATTGAAAATAAAAAAATTCCCAAGTGGGTTGCCTCCCACTCAGCGCTTGTTTTAAGTCATTAGCTGGACTTGGCAACGGATTAGGCGGAGGGTGCTTCGTCCAGACGCACAATGTGTCCGTCTAGTATCTCTGCTTTCGCCCAATAATGTTTCACCCTTTGGCCATTAACAGTGAACTTATCTCCTTTGGAATTCAGCAACACAATGGCATCATGGACAGTAAAAGGACCAGATTAACGGGAACTGAGTTTACCCGGAAATAGCTTCAAGCGAGAATTGTAAAGGAGTACCTGGTCATTAGGCTCAAAGTGCATGGAGATGATCTTCTTATCATGATATGCCTTGGTTCTCTCCTTGTACAGATTTGAATTCTCAAATGCATGAAATCTCAGCTCATCCAACTCATTCAACTGCACTAACCTTCTCTCTGAAACTGTCTTGGCATCAAAATTCATTAACTTAACTGCCTAGGCTGCCTTGTGCTCTAACTCCACTGGAAGATGACATGCTTTCCCATAAAGCAGATGAAAAGGTGTGGTGTCAAGTGGTGTTTTATATGTAGTCATATATGCCCATAGTGCATCATCAAGCTTTGCAGCCCAATCCTTCCTTGTAACACCAACTGTTTTCTCAAGAATCTCCTTAATCTGCCTGTTGGAAACCTCTACTTGCCCACTAGTTTGAGGGTGATATGGAGTAGCCACTGTATGTTGAACTCCATACTTTTTCAGTAGCTTGTCAAACACTTTATTGATAAAGTGCTTACCTCCATCACTGATGACAATTCGAGGCACTCCAAACCTTGGAAAGATAATGGTCTTAAACAGCTTAAGAACCACTGCAGAATCATTCTTTGGACATGCAATTGCTTCAACCCACTTGGAGACATAATCAACAACAACTAGGATGCAATTTTTCTTGTAGGAAGATGGGAACGGTCCCATAAAGTCAATACCCCAACAATCAAACACTTCAACTTCAAGAATGAAGTTTTGTGGCATCTCATTCCTCTTGCTAATCTGACCTTTCCGCTGACAAGCATCGCATCTTGAGACATATTCATGAGCGTCTTTGAACATCGTTGGCCACCAGAAGCCTGCTTGGAGGACCTTGGACACTGTTTTGAATGTAGCAAAATGTCCTGCATAGTCAGACTCATGACAATGAAACAAAACATCAGGTACCTCAGTCTCTGCCAAACATCTTCTGTAAACTCCATCACGGAAATGCTTAAATAAATAAGGTTCATCCCAATAATATCTCCTAAGCTCTCTCAAGAACCTCTTCTTGTTATAGCCAGTGAATTGCTCTGGTTCTACCTCAGCAGCAAGCTAATTGGCAATATCAGCATACCAGGGTGGATTGGAGCTAGCCACAACAGCTAAATCTCCATCATACGACCAGTCTGTCTCTAGAAAGCATGGGTGTCGACCGATGCTATGGTGGTATCGATCGGCACCACCTGCATCCGAGGACAGACACTTGTTTTCATCAGTTGAAGACCATGTATCCACAAAATAGACGTGTTCCTCAGGCAAACAATCTTGGATTGGCACATCATCATCAATTCTAATCCTAGACAAGTGATCAGCAACACCATTCTCAATCCCCTTCTTATCCTTCGCTTCAATCTCAAACTCTTGAACTAAAAGAATCCATCTCAAAAGTCTAGGCTTTGCATCCTTCTTTTGCATCAAATACTTCAAAGCAGCAAGATCAGTATGAACAATGACTTTGGATCCAACTAGATAAGAACAGAATTTTTCAAAAACAAACTCAACCGCCAACAACTCCTTTTCTGTTGTTGCATAATTTATTTGTGCATCATCAAGTGTTCTGTTTGCATAGTAAATTGCATGAAGCTTCTTGTCTCTTCTCTGTCCCAGCACTGCTCCCACTGCATAGTCACTAGCATCACACATAACTTCAAAAGGGAGATCCCAATCTGGTGGCTGAATAATAGGAGCACTCACAAGTTCTTGCTTAATCCTTTCAAAGGCTATCCTGCACTCATCAGTGAATTCAAACTTGACATCTTTGCACAGCAAATCAGAAAGTGGTCTACCAATCTTGCTGAAATCCTTGATAAATCTCCTATAGAAACCTGCATGTCAAAGAAAACTCCTTACTGCCTTCACATTCTCTGGCATTTGAAGACCTGTCATCACCTCTATCTTAGCGCGGTCAACTTCAATACCAGCTTCTGAAACCTTGTGACAAGCACTATACCATCTCTAACCATAAAATGGCACTTCTCCCAATTGAGCATTAAATGCTTCTCCTCACACCTTGCCAACACCTTGCATAGATTTTCTAAACAGTTCTTGAATGAAGACTCATAAACTGAAAAATCATCCATGAATACCTCCATATAGTCTTCAATAATATCAGTGAAGATAGACATCATGCATCTCTGAAATGTCGCAGGAGCATTACAGAGACCAAAGGGCATTCTTCGGTAAGCAAAGGTGCCATAGGGGCAAGTGAAATTAGTCTTCTCTTGGTCATCAGGATGAATCGGAATTTGGAAGAACCCGAAATAGCCATCCAAAAAGCAGTAGTATGAATGATTGGCTAACCTCTCAAGCATTTGGTCAATGAAGGGCAGCGAGAAGTGATCTTTTCGGGTTGCAGCATTCAGCTTCCTGTAATCTATGCACATCCCATGTCCGGTGATTGTCCTTGTAGGGATCAGCTCATTCTTGTCATTCTGCACAACTGTGACTCCACCCTTCAGAGGAACAACATGTACTAGACTAACCCAATTGCTGTCAGATATTGGATAGATGATCCCAGCATTCAGCAATTTCATGATCTCCTTCTTGACAACATCTTGCAAATTGGGATTCAGCCTCCTCTAATGCTCAATGGATGTCTTAGCTCCTTCCTCAAGATGAATCCTATGCATGCACAAGTCTGGAGAAATCCCTACAATATCATCAAGAGAATAGCCAAGAGCCTTGCGAAACTTGCGCAGCTTGCTTAGCAGTAAAGTGAGCTTTGCATTGTTTAAGGAAGCATTAACTATAACAGGATAAGAAGAATTTTCACCCAAGAATGCATACCTTAAACCAGCAGGAAGTGGCTTGAGATCAAGCTTTGGAGCTTTCTCTAAACTCCAATCGGAAAAAATTTCAGCTTGTGAAGAAGTACTAACCAATTCCTCTTTAGCAACCAGCTTCTTCACTTGTTCATTAGCATCAAGTAGCTTGACATACCCAGCAGCAATGTCATAAAGATGCTCAACCTCTTCTACATAAGTAACCAATGCTCTTTCAAGTGGGTCTTTAGGATGCAGCTCCTTGAATACCTCTTCAGCAAGATTAGACAAAGTGTCTACATAGAATGTCTGACCAGCAATGGTTGGCCTCTTGTCCATCTTGTCCATGTCAAAGCGCAGTTATAGATCACCAATATTAAGCCCAATTTGTCCCCTCTTGACATCAATTATAGCTCCAGCAGTGGCTAAGAATGATCTTCCCAGGATAAGAGGGTCCTTAGGTTCTTCTTCATACTTGAGTACCACAAAATCAGTAGGTAACAAGCATTCACCAATTTTAATTGGAACATCTTCAAGTACACCATCAAGAATGCGAATTGAGCGATCAACAAGGATAAGAGTGAGCTTGGTAGGCTTGAAGTCTGTCATACCCAGGCGAAGAGCCACTGATCTTGGCATAAAGTTGACACTAGAACCAAGATCACACAAAGATCTAGCAAATCTGTCAGTGAATATAGTGCAATGAAGAACAAAACTACCTGGATCAGGAAGCTTCTCTAGGATCTTGTTCTGGATAATAGCACTGACTTGAGCTGATATCATCATCACTCCTTGCTCAGCATTCAAATCCTTAGTCACCATCCTCTTGACATATCTCCTAAGCATTGGAGAAGTCTTCACAGCATCAATCAAAGGTGGCTCAAAAATAAGCTTGTCCATCATTGCCTTGCATTTAGCATCATCTAACTCTTGTTTGGACTTCCTTGGATTCTTAGGAAAAGGAACCTTGGGTTTGTAAACTCTCTCTGCAACTGGTGTGGAAGATGTGTCTTTCTGGGTTTCGGTCCGTGGTTGGCATCGATCGGTACCAAGGTGGCATCGATCGATGCTGACTTCTAGTGTAGAATCTGTGGCTTCGGGTGGACAGGGTGTCGACCGATGCTCTTCTGTGTCGGTCAGCACTAGTTCCGCAGAAACATCCTCATCCTCTTCAACATCAATCAACTCAAGTAGATCATGAGATTGATCCTTCTGGGGTGTAGAATGGAGTTGTTTGCCACTTCTCAAGGTCACTGCATTGCATGAATGCTTGGGATTTGATTCAGTTATCCCAGGGAGAAATCCCTCTTGCCTTTTGATGGATCCAACTGTTTGTGCAACCTGACTTTCTAGCTTCTTGACATGAATATTCAAAACTTCAAACTTCCCATTAAGCTCAGTGTAGACATTGTCAAGCTTCCCATTGAAGGTCACTGTCATCAGTTCTTGACCTTGCAAAAGCTGCTCAAGCATAGCTTCCACACTACTACTCTCAGCTGTTTTTGGAGGTGGAGACTGATATGAATTGTTGCCATAGGTCCTTGTGTATCCACTGCTTTGTTGCTGCTTTTGATAGTCAGGTTTGGGAGTGAAACCAGAAGAATTGCCTTGAAAGTTACTGCGTTGGCTGTTTCCACTGTAAGGTCTGTTACCTTGCTGATTTCCAAACCGTTGTCCCTGATTCCCATAGACATAGTTAACATCCTCTTACTCACGATTTTCTTGATCAGGTTTTGGCTCATATGTCTCAGCTTCAGCAGCAAATTGAACATATTTCTTACCCACAAGGAGATTGTGCACTGAATCCAGCTTTGCATCAACAGAAGCTAACTGGTTTGAATCAAACCCTCCATGTAATCTCTTCTGTTCAGCATCAGCTCTCTTAGTACTATTGCTGGAGGCCAAGTTTTCAATCAAAGCTTCAGCATCTTCTGGAAATCTTGTCTTGAAATTCCCATGACTTGCAGCATCTAAAGCCAACTGATACTCCCAGTCACACCCTCTGAAGAAAATGCTCAGAAATTGAACCCTTGAGAAACCATGGTGTGGGCAGTCCCTCTGATAATCTTTGAATCTCACCCAAGCGGCCTTGAAAGCTTCATCTGGTCTTTGCTTGAAAGATGACAGCTTTACTCTCAACTCATCTGACAATGCATCATCATAAAAGTAGTTGAAGAAGGCTACCTTGACGTCATGCCAATTTGTCAATGATCCAGCTGGTAACTGCTTCAACCACTGAGATGCCTCTCCTGCAAGTGAGTAAGGGAAAAGCTTGCAGAAGATGTAATCCTCGTCCCTCCATTAGCCTTGATACTGGTTACAAGATCCTCAAAATGCTCTATGTGGTCCAAAGGCTTCTCATTGAAAAATTGATAAGAAGATCATCTCCAGGGCATATCATGATAAGAAGATCATCTCCAGGCACTTTGAGCCTAATGACCAGGTAATCCTTTACAATTCTCGCTTGAAGCTATTTCCGGGTAAACTCCGTTCCCGTTGGTATGGTCCTCTTACTGTCCAAGAAGTTAGACCATATGGAGCCATTGTGTTGCTGAATTCCAAAGGAGAGAAGTTCACTGTTCATGGCCAAAGGGTGAAACATTATTGGGCGAAAGCAGAGATACCGGACGGACACATAAAATAAGTCTGGGGGAGGAATAATAGCAGACCGGTTCTCATACACAAGATCAGCCCGGTTGTAGTCAGCAATGGTCCTGATCAAGTCTCGGTTGTTCTCCTGTCTTCGAACCGGATTATTGACATGGTTTGCAGCTCCACGTCTGTCTGCAGGAAGGGGGTGTCGACCGATACCCTGTTGGTGTCGATCGACACCGTCGGCCTGTTCGTCAACTACCAGATTTTGGTCGTTTCCGACAGCAACTTCAACAATAATATTCCCTTCTGCATCAAGCTTTTGGCCCTGCTCATTGTACAAGTGGCCCTCTTGATCCGTCAAAGCACCATCCGCATCTGGTCTCAATATGATTGGGTTGACCATCTTGGCTGATTTGGCTGCTTTTGTGTTATCACGCTCTAGTTGTCCTAACTCTTGGTTTGTAAGCTTAACAACTGGACCAGTATGATTCTTCCGGGTGTTAGGCTTAGGCCTGTACCTGAAACACACAAGAGAAAAGAAACAAAAGCGTGTAAGTAGAAAATAAAATGAAAAATTTAGACGAAAAACAAAACTCAAATCTAATGGTAGATCAAAGAGTCCCCGGCAACGGCGCCAAAATTTGATATGCTCAAATTAACCCTAGAGCTACTCTCTCAAACAAGAGATCAATGTAGTACTTAGGGGTCGAATCCACAGAGACTCAAGATCAAACACAATAAATTATAGAGTTTTTGATATTACGCTAAACAGATTAAATTGTATTAGAAACAAAAGAAGACAATGCAAAATATTAAATCAAGGTGTTGTGAAATCAGGAAATCAAAAGATTTCTCAGGTAATTATGAAGTATTAAATCAATAGATTAATTAGGGTTATTGCAATAAAAATCAGATCTAGAACTCTAAACTTTTTGGTAAAATAATTCAGTTCTCACTACAATTATTATCTAAATTTAAAACCAGAAAATCTAACATCTCTTTGGAAAATTCTAAGTTAAAAATATCTTTAAAAACAGGTTTAGATAAGTTTACAAAATCACTAATCCAAATCTCTTTGTAAAAAGTAATTTTGTTCATCAATGGTTTTAATCAGGAAAACAATTATATTCTAATATCAATTAATTTCCCTAAGATAATAATTCTAGGTGATCAATCAAGAACTATTGTGAAGAACAACCAAAGATGAAGATCATAAAAGATTAAGAACCCTAAAAATCACAGATCTAATAAATCATAAAAACCCTGTGAAAAACCCTAAACCTAACAAGCAAACTACTCAGACATGTTTAATGAAGAACAAGACATCATACTGAATAATAAGCAATAGATATTAAAAAATAAGAAGGGAGTTCAAGAATTCTTCTCTACAAAGCAGTTCTGATCTCCTTCTCTCCCAAAAGCTCTCAATATCTCTCTCTCAAAAACTTGCTAGAAAATAAGTTCCGGGTTTTCTAAAACCCAAAAACACTATTTATATGTCCTAAAACACGTCAGGGACTTGTGTTGCAATTTAGGAAAACTTTGGGTAAAATTGTAAAACTTCCAATTTCTTCTTTCTCTCGTCAGATAAACATAGGTGTCGACCGATGCTCCTTCGGTGCCGGTCGACACTGCTACTCTGATCCGAGTCCAAGTTCTTTTCCTTCTGTAAAATACTCCAAAGTCATCCAAATAGCTCCACTTTGCTCCTTCCGTGCCAAATTCCTGAATAACCTGTAAAGACTCAAAAACAATCCTAGAAACAAATGAAAAGACTCAAGAAGCACACTTGTATCATGGTTAAAAACCGTAAAAACCATGATATATCATCTTGTCTTATACAACCTTATCACTTGCCTTTTGGTTTGTTAATGCTTCCGCTATCGTTTCTGTTGCGTGACTTTGATTGCTTTGCTTGTTTCCTTGCTCGTTGGGGTAGTCGGGTGGGGGAAAAGTAGAATGCATGTTTAGGGAAAGGGTACCCAGGCTCTTTGAGTAATACTAGATTACTCATGATAATATTTTTGTCTCGCAGGAAGTCTAGGAAGTGTCTAGAGCTGGAGCAAACGTTAGGGTACTGGATAGGGCTTGTTTTCATGTGTTTTTGTAAAACCCTATATATTTTCAAGATGCATTCTATGAAGTATCCGACTATTTATGTATATTGGTTTGATAACTATTTTAAATGTAATAATTATTAAAGTAATATAATTGTTTTTAAGGAAACATGGCAAGTTGCATTTGATACTCGGCCTTATATATTTTTAAGGAAACCCTTGCGGTCAACACAACGCGCCAGGACCGCAAGGGTTGCAAAGCCTAAGCGAACCTCGGCCGCGGGCGGAGTCGTGTCCAGGAGGACTGGTCGGGAAGTTGCAGCTTTTGTCCCTCGACCGGACCATCAGGGTGCGATCTCCCAACGTGACGTCCTGCGGGCTGTCTGTGTCCTTGTCCGGGGCATAGGTACGGTTTGGGGGCGTTACAAGCGGTGGTATCAGAGTGGTGTTTTCGGACCCGCTGGCACTTGTGCTTTTCAATGTTTTCTCTTGTAAATGCGTCGCAAAAACACATTTAGAATTCCGGTTGTTAGCTTGTCTAGTTTTAAGTTTGAACCTTAGAATGGACTAGCAATTTACCTACCCTTGTGTGTGTTTAGATGTCTCCAGGTGACTCAAATTGCGGGGATTGTTCAGGTGGAGGGTGGCCGAGACATGGGGATGGTTCAAGAGGAGAGTGGCTGGGATACGGTGATTATGGGAATCACAATGGGTACTTGTCGACCGAGTCAGAGAGCAGTAGCCTAGATACTTGGAGCTTAGAGGGTCTGGAAGGGTTGGAAGAGATGGAAGTGGATCAAGATAATCAAGCAGTGGTGTTGGAGATTGGAGATCCAAGTCGTATCCAAGTTAAGATGGACGCGCAAGGGAACTTTCAAACCGTTCCAGTTGGAGATCATGGGGAGAAGGAAGTCGAGATCGCTGACAGGTTGCGGCATCTACTGTTGGACCTTGTCGAGGACCAGATTGGCGACGAAAGTGCATACGAATATATGAGAGAACACCCAGAAGCAGTCGACAGAATTCTCAATTTTCTGCTCGAAGTGTATCCAACAAGTGAAGTTGGTGGTGAGGAAGTGACGCCGGGAGAAGTTGCTGGAGTTGGTGGTAACGAAGCAGTACAAGAGGTCGAGAGAGATCGAAACCCAAGTGACGGAGACTTCAAGTCGTATGAGCCAATACCAGAAGCGAAAGAAAACATGGAGGTGATCGAGGTATCTTCGGATGTGGAGGATTACGTCGAATTGATCGAGATATCGTCGAGCGATGGAGAAGGAATATCGACCTTAGTGGTCGAGGTGAGAAGTAATCAAGGCAGGATGCCGCGAGACCAAGAACCCAAAGTTGAAGCCAGCGTGGAACCGAGAATGGATGCGAGTGCGAAGAACAGACCAGATAGAGTTGTGCCAGACCCGAGATGGACCAGACCATGTGGAGCCGAGACAAAACAGTCCAATTCGAGCTATACCATTTCGAATGGTGTTGCCTGACCAAATTGGAGAACCAAGAGTCATAGAGACGAGAAGGATCAGCAGAATGTTCGAGCTAGGGAGATTGAACCGAGAATATGCAAGGTTTGAGGAAGAAAAGAGTAGTACCAAAAGGTCAAGGGTGATCGACCAGGAGGTGCATTCAGGGGCGCAGCCGGACACTCATTCCGCATTTTTGCAGCCAAGAGGACGCCTAACGACCAGGGCTACCGCTCAGAAAAGGGTGACCTATCCAGATCGTGTTCAACTTAGGAACCACTACTATTGCGATTTGTGTCAAGGAGTGGGACACCGAACCAGAGATTGTTGGAGAACGTCGCTTAGACGCATGTTCAATTCAGAGCATGCTGAGTGTCTCGAGTGAGGGATGCAATGGCACTTTTCCTATCGTTTTCTGAACCAAGTAGTCCAAGCGGAAGTGAATCCGATAGGCCAAGTTGTGCGTGCGAGTGAGACCCAATCAGCTTAGGATGTTTGAGCCGAGAACCAGCCGGACCAAGTCGGAACCTCATCGTCTGCTGCCCCAATCTCAACCGAGCCTCCCGCTGAACCACAATCTGACGAGCCAAGTGGGTGGTGTGTGTGCACTTGTGAGGAGTGCAGTAAGCCACAGAACCAGTGAAGAGTGGGTTACGGGAAGTTTTTCTTTTGGGGGTGTGTGTAAGGGTCGAATAGGTTTTCCTTTTGTGTAATCTGCTAGACTTAACCTTAGTTGTGTTGTTTTTTAGGATTCGAACCATGTTTAGTAGACGGCTAGGAGGAGGAGGAACTCATCTATTTTTTCCTTCGGGGTGTAAAATATTTGTGTTAATCTCTAGTGCGGTTATCTACTTGTTGTGTGTTGCTTGCTAATCTTGCTTGTTTAACTGCTTGCTTTAATTGCATTAGCATCTAGTAGGTTGCATAGTTAATTATTCATAATTAGCTTGCAAAGGTTTAGTATGATTGATTAAGGATTCACGTAAGCCACCACGAAGCGCGATCAGACAAGAGAATTCGACCAAGGAGAGGTGAATCAGATCAGTTAAGGAGAAAGAGCTAGAAAGAGTAGTGATGAACAGGACTAGGGCGAATGAGATTGAGTAAAGGGCAGAATCAAACAAAAGAGGAGAAGTGCAAACCAATCAAAAATTGGCAGAGCGAATTGAGAAGGAGGATTGATCAAGCATGATCAAGAGTGTGCAAGAAGATAATTCATGGTCAAGAGGGATCACATGAGTGTGAAGGAGAGGGTGCAAGAAAATAATGCATGCCAAGGAGGAAAAGCAAAGTTTATATTTTACGCCAAAACCAGTGAGGTTCTATCGAACCAAGCGTGGTGAAGAAGATAAATGAGGCGTGCGAGGCGAACGAGAGTTTGTAAATAAATGCAAACAGCAAAAGTGAAGAAGTCAATGGTTTATACCAAAGACCATGTGAACAAGTCCAGTGATAAAATCAATCAAGGACATGGAGGTTACAGAATGAGAAGATAGAGTCCAAGTAGACTAGAGGAAGAGCTAAGAAAAAGAGCGAAGGTTGAAGAACCAAGAAGTCGGAGTAAATCAAAATTTACGACAAAAGAAAGGACTCAGGAACAAGCTGAAGAAAGAGAAGCATGGAGACAAGGAGTTAAGTGATTAGATGGATCACGGTACACCAAGGAAGCAACTTTAGTACCTAAAGGAGGTAGTATATGAAAATCGGATGAATGCTGGAGATGAAGAAGCTTAACAATGGAGTGAAGGGATCAAGTCTATGGCGTAGTGGCAAAAGTTAGGAAATTGGCAAGGTATATTGCTGGTAGTAAGATGAAGACGCAGATGACAAGAAGCAATATCATCGCGTTAAAAGAAGAAGAAGACTCCAGAATTCGAGGACGAATTCTTATAAGGGGGGGGAGAATGTAGTGACCCTCATTAAGGGTAGAAATTCTGAAACAAAAGTCCGAAGAATCAACCCGGAAAAGACTCAGACAGAAGAGGAAGAGGAAATAAAGAAGAACGACCGAAGGAAGTCCGAAGAAAAATCAACGAGTCGAAAAATGGCCAGTGATTGGAGGTTAAAGGCCAAGTCCAAAAAGAGGTCGAAGAAGAAGAATGGCCCAGTCAAAAACCACGAAAAAGGTCATGGTACGGTCAGGACAGACGTACACGGACAGGGACGGTACAGACGGACGTACATGATCGGAGGTACAAGGTCGTGCACGATACAGACACATCAGACGTACGCGGATGGAGATGGTGCGCACAGGTCGGGCGTACATGAACAAAGGCAGTACGGACCGAGAAGGATGGTTGCAAGCCGAGTGAACACGGTAAAGGACGAGTACAGCCGGTGTAGACCAGTAAGTTGCGGTACTGTAAGGAAGTTGGGGTACTGTCACAAAGTTGCGGTAATATCAGGAAGTTGCGGTACTGTCAGGAAGTTGCGGTACGGACATTGGGGTTGTAGTACGGTATGTACCAAAGAAGTGCGGAAGGGCCAAAGTGTTGCGGTCGAGGACCGAGTTTTGCGGACGAGCCGGACGATCGACGGACGAACCCGACAGAATCTCAGATTTTGCGGAAATTGCCGGCAGCGCAAGAAAAATTCCTATTTTGCAAATCAGCCAATAGGGATTCATGCAAAACTGAAGTTCAATCATTGTGTCTTTCAAAAACAAAAAAGTATGACATAATCATTATGTTCCTAAGTGTTGGCCAATGAAGTTGCACCAAGTAGGAGACAAAAGAGATTTTATACTCTTCGTTTTTGCCAAGGGAGAAGGAGAAGAATCTTTGGAAGCTTGGGCGCCAAGTGTTAGCCAAAGAATAGAGAGGAGGAGGATCGAGCAAGTGCACGCCATGCATTGGCGAGTTGCACCGCCCATTTCACTATAAAAGGAAGACCATTCCTTCTCATTTCATCACTTAGCTCATAAAAAGAAAATCACTCAAAGTTCTCTAAGTCTTACTCTCTCTCGAAGTAGAGTGAGACACTCTCGAAGCAAGGGAGGTGCTGTCGAAGAGAAGCGAGAAGCTGTCGAAGTGGAGTGTGACGCTGTTAGGCGCAAAGGAGGAGAGTCATCTGATCCGCAGTGTTGTGAAGTCTGACATCGATCTGCTAACCGCTGTGAGTCCTGTGGTGTAGTGAGTTCTGTGGTAGGTGGGGTGGGGTGCTGCATGGTTCTTAGGACCCATGTACGTACCCATTGTGTGTTGCATTTTGACTAGGTTCATGTTGAAATCAGTTTAATATGTCGCATGCGTAATATGGTAGGATTTATGCTAGATTCTTGTTTAAAAGCACATAGAATTTATGCTAGGAATCACCATGCATGATGAGAATTGGGGAATTGAACTGCATATTTTCTTGATGAAATTGATGCATTTTTTAGCAATATGGATTGCTTAACATTTGGACCACAGACTTGCATGTTGGGTAGAACTAATGGATTTTTATTTGCAATAAATTCTTGCTTGAAAATCGGATAAATTAGTTGCATGCATGTAGAACAATCTAGGATGCTTGAATTTTATTTCTTGCTGCATGTTGATTGTTGCTTGATTTTCTTGCTTGTTTGTTTGATATCTTGCTTGAATTTGCTGTTGTGGTAGTACTAATCTCTTAGTGTGTTGCTAACCCTTTGAGTTGTAGTACTTGTCTTAGCTAGTCTCTTGAATTATATTCGTTATTTTTCTCGAGTCGTAGCTAGGATAGAGTTGCCGATCTTCTGTTCCAAGAATAGTTGGTTGTCTCGCGTGGAGTTCCTGATGACCACTCGCGCGGGGCAAACTCATGTCTATTTGTCCACTAGAATGACCGCTACTAGACGTAGTAGCTTGTGGGGACTCATGCTGGTTACCTTTGTGGTTTCAGCATGGGAAGTGTTGTGGAACGGAACAGATTATCGAGGGCTTAGGCGAAAAGAGTCTAGAGTACTCAAGTAACCCTTGTAGTATTCAAGTTGTCTTTGTCGTTGTAGGTGAAAAGAGTCTAGAGTACTCAAGTAACACTTGTAGTATTCTAGTCGTCTTTGTCGTTGTAGGTAAAAAGAGTCTGGAGTACTCAAGTAACCCTTGTTGTACTCTAGTCGTCTTTGTTGTTGCGTAAGAGTAAAGAGTCTAGAGTATCCAAGTAACCCTTGTCTTACTTTAGTCATCTTTATTGTCGAGGGAAGAAGTCTAGGTTGATCGAGTCAAGTCTTGTCTGATCTAACCTTATCACTTTCTTGTTGGTTTGTTAATGCTTCCGCTATCGTTTCTGTTGCGTGACTTTGATTGCTTTGCTTGTTACCTTGCTTGTTGGGGTAGTTGGGTGGGGAAAAAGTAGAATGCATGTTTAGGGAAAGGGGTACCCAGGCTCACTGAGTAATATTAGATTACTCATGATAATATTTTTGTCTCGCATGAAATCTAGGAAGAGTCTAGAGCTGGAGCAAACGTTAGGTTACTGGATAGGGCTTGTTTTCATGTGTTTTTGTAAAACCCTATATATTTTCAAGATGCATTATATGAAGTATCTGACTATTTTACTACAAAAAAAATCTACATTCATAGCACATGATAATAGCTGGATTTCCTCAACTGCTAAGATAGATAATCTCTGGGTGGGAATCTAAAATTTTTTTGTCCGCCAATACTTTAGCCAAAATAATTCACTTTGTACCGCCAAAACACTTTAGAACCTAGGAAAAAAATCACTTATTAGTTATTACCAACTAAAACCTAATTTCTCTCATTTGTTTTCTATCGTTCTTCAGTTCTTCTCCTCTCCTCCAATACCTCTTCGCTATCTTCAGATTCAGATTTTTTTTCCTCTTCAAAATCTTTGCGATAATTACACTAAACCCTAGATTTGATTTACAATATCGTCGCTTTTGGCCATTTTGTGTTACCTTCGAGGCACCGACGACAAGACGAGACCAGCCACAGATCTGTGCTTGAGGTAGGAGGTAGAGATTACTAAGATCTCTCCAATTGTCCCAGATATGGCGTAGCATCTTTCAGGTTTGTTGAATAATATATATTTTTTTTTACTTTTTTTTTTTAATTTTTGGTGGATTCAGATTCGTGGATCTCTTAACATGTTGGTGTTCTTCTCTATCGTTAAGTCTTTGTCTTAAATTGTTGCCTTCTAGGTCGCTTTAATTGTGTGTGAAAGGTGAAAGCTTTTAGCTTTGTTTCTATCTCTTTGAGAACAATGGTGTTTGACTAATTCTGACATAAACCCTAAATATAAAATCGATTTGTGATATCTTAGTCTAATTGAGACTTTACTGTCATAAACCCTAAATATAAAATTGAGTTGTGATATCTTAGTCTGTCTCTTGCCAAACTTTGTGTGTGGGCAGAACTACAAGACCAAGAGGCAAGAGCCTTTTTCAAGATATCTGGAGATAGAGATCTAAAATAAGCATTTTTGGGTGAGAAGGAAGTAATTAACGCCCTTTTCTTAAGAATTCTTCCACAATCGCCGCCGTAAGCTCTCTCTTTCCCTATTAAATCCGAACGAAACAACTCAAACACATTCTCGTTTCTATTGCAAACTTAAGATGATGTGTGTGGAATTGTTGTGATTCTCATTAGGTTCATTTGGATTTGAAAGTTAAAACATTTTTATCTATCACTAGTGTTACTGCTTTGGAAATGCTGAACTTTGTTTTGTTTCTTCTTGTGTGCTCCAAGTTCTGGAGATAGAGAAGCTTCTATTTTCTTGTAATCACAAGACATGTTAGTATTTGGTATGGTTAGTTAGTACATTAGTGTTGTCTAAACGTTTTAACTACGTTGCAGGTTTTTGCATTGAGATATGGATGATAGTGAATGTAAGCATCAAACTTTTGTTTAATTGATTTGGTTTATGAAACATCGATTGGTGAACTGGTAGTTGTTTGATTTCCTGCTGGTTCATGATGTTCAGTTTCATGTTCAAGGCTTGGCTTAGTTGCAGTTAGTCAGTTACCATCTATTATTCATACTGATTGCTTGTTTTTTCTCTTATTTAGATCATTTTCATGAGGTAAAGAACAAATAAGAGACAAGTAAACTCTTTTATGATTCACAACTTTCACGTAAGTATTATTTCCCTTGCTCTTGTTAAACCTTTAAGTCGGTAGCTATCAAGTTCTTTATTTCGAGATTATGCAGTTGGACGATCAAGTCCTTCTTCTTCTTCCCCCTGCGTCGTGCGTGCTCTCTCGAATTCACAGGTAAGCTACTTCGATTCATACTCTTAAACAAATTGCCTTCGCATTCCCCCTTGTGGCTCGTTTCTAAACGCAATTTTTTTAAGGTCTGTTTCGATCCCCAACTAGAGAGATAGATTTTTAAACCTAATAACTGTTCCGTTTTCTTGTACAACTACTTTACATAGATTAAGTCGTCGTGATCTAGTTGTTGCTGTTGACATAGTAAGCTTTTAAGTTCACGCAGCCTCAGAAACGGGCTTTGCTCGGTGATGTCGCTTTGGGGGTGGGGTTATGGTTTTTTTGAATTTGTGTTTAACTTGCGTTTCGTGTTTGATTAATCTAATTCAGAGGCGTAATTTTAACAATCTCAGATTTTTAGCAACGAAGCTGAATCAGTTTAATACTGGCTGACGTAAGAGGAATACGATATTTCAGAAGACCGGCCATCATCCTGTAGACATGGTACGATCTGAGCCTCGTTAAGGTTCCAAGATCATATCTAAAGAAAGCGTAGAGATCCTAGCCTTGTGCAAGAACATGATGATATACAACTCCATGTACCTTCTAGAACTTAGAAGTTTGTCTCTATTTTTTTTTGTGATGTTAGTTTATTTTAGTTAAGATTGTTATGTAAGACTTTATGTTATGTAAAACTTTTTTCTGAGAATGTAATAATAATTTTATGTATGTTGGTGATTTTATCAAATAAAAAAATTATATATAGATATATATATATATATATCCAGTTAAATAAATTCTGCAAAATAGGATTCAAATATACAAATTATAAAATTTATATAGCAAAAAAAAATAACACTAATTTTGTGTTACCATAAAATGTGTTATAGCATTCGATTAGTGCTATAATATGAAAATACTATCTTATGTAGGTATTTACTATATCATGTCAAAAATGCTATTGTATGTGGGGGGTCTATCATGGCTGCTGATGTCACAGCATTTACGATAACGCTATGTAATATCTATGATAGCAGTTTTCTCGCGCTAACAATGTATATATTTGTTGTGTTTATGTATATTGCTTTGATAACTATTTTAAATGTAATAATTATTAAAGTAATATAATCGTTTTTAAGGAAACATGGCAAGTTGCATTTGATACTCGGCCTTGTCCGGGTCAACACAACGCGCCAAGATCCCAAGGGTTGGCAGAGTCGCGTCCAGGAGGACTGATCGGCAAGCTGCAGCTTCCGTCCCTCGACCGGACTACCAGAGTGCGATCTCCCAGCGTGACGTCCCGCGGGCTGTCCGTGTCCTCGTTCGGGACATAGGTACGGTTCGGGGGTGTTACAGACATGGTCCCATCGAAGAAAAGCTTCATTTTCCTCTTCCATAGATAAAACAGTAGGATTAGTCATATTCTGCGTTTGCTTCGCACATAACTCCTCAAAACTTTGGATTTGAGATTTTGACCAACAATAAAAAAAAAATATATCTTTGTTCTGCATCGTTTATTTCGGATTCGAGATAGACCACGGAATTATTAATTACACATAATAATTAAATTAAATTAACCATCACAACTAATAATTAAGGAACTATTTTAGGTCTCATAACTTTCATCTCCTCCTTCTCTTGCAACCCTGTAGTTTCTTTGGAAGCAGTCAGTTTTTAAAGATGATGAAGACGAGAAGAAACATACGGGATCTTCCCGACGATTTGGTAGTGGAGATACTCTCTAGGGTTCCAGTGGTGTCTTTGGTACGGTTACGATCTACATCCAAAACATGGAACGTTCTGATCAAAGATGGGCGGGTTTCTAAGAAACACTATGATAATGCACCAAGACCTAGGCACTCACTGATTATCATGTTGATTGCTTTTAGGGTTTATTTGGTGAGCGTCGATCTTGATTCAAATTACAATAACAAGGTAAAGATAGCAAGTCAATTTAGCCTAAAAGGTCCAGTTTATGCTTCTTTAAAAGAAGTTGATATACGCCACGTCTTTCATTGCGACGGCTTATTGCTTTGTACCACCGTATACAACAGACTAGTTGTTTGGAATATTTGTTCAAATGAAACTAAGTGGATCCAACCAAGACATTTCTTCAAGGAATCCGATATCTTTGCTCTCGGTAAATCCTCATGCAAAAAGTACAAAATCTTGAGAATTAATCAGTCTGATTGTATTAGCGGGTCAGTATCATTACTTGACTGCGAGATCTATGTCTTTACCTCTAATTCTTGGAGAGTTGTTGGGAAGACTAGAAGCTGGTTCATACCAGAGTGGAAGGAGTGTCGTAATGGTATGTCTGTGAATGGAAATACTTACTGGCTTGCTTCTTTGACTAAAGTCTGGACAGATTTTTTACTTAGGTTTGATTTTTCAACGGAGAGATTTGTAAGTGTCTCTCTTCCGAATGATGATGATAATCTTATCTCTTTATCAGTGACTAGAGAAGATCAAAAACTTTGTATGTTAGTAACTCGGGCAATGGATCCATCCATTGGAGATGTATGGATTGCAACTAAGATTGAGAGTACCTGAGCCGCGTCATGGAGCAAGTTTCTATCACTCAATTTGGTTTACCGGCCTTTTAGCTTTGCTAGTGGGTTGAATTTCTTGGTCGACAAGGAGAACAAAGTTTTAGTGTGTCGCGGTAAAAATGGGATTTCCCACTATTTCTTACACGTTGTGGGAGAGGACAATAAATGTATACAAGTGGATCATCATGATGCAGAATCTACATGCTCACTTGTCATCAGTTATGTTCCAACTTTGGTTCAAATCCAATAAGGTTCATAGTTCTTGGAGTGAGGCGAAAAGGAAGTACAAGAGCTAATCTATAATTGTCTAACTAAGTTATGTTATTTAATAAATTATGCATTATATATCCTAAGTTATGGGAAGAACAAGTCCTAAGTTATTGATACGTACGTGCTATGATTAATAGTAGGTGTCTTGGTTAATGGGTTCTTTTTAATATCTCCTTTTAAACATTAGGATTAAGGTTTGGAGTTTTATGCTTTGCTTTAAAGGACACCTTATGCTAATGAGAATATCAAACTCCAACAATTAACCTAATTCTCAAAGAGAGTTGGGTTAAAGGGAAGCTTTTGCTTAAAGTCTTTCTTGTTCTTTACGTTAAACAAATGCTGCGATATGAGTTTGAAGACAATAACTTTGGCTCATATCAACTATGCATTATATATACTAGAATTTAGACCCGCGCACGCGCGGGATTTTAATTTAATTTTTTTAATCAATATAAGTTGTTGAATTCAAATATAATTATTCAAACTTTTGAGTATAAATCTATATAAACACTAAACTTACTTTACTAATTGATATATTGTTGAAGTTAATATTTATTTCGTATATTTATTTGTGTGAGATTTTTTATTTTTTTTCTTAATAAAAATCATTGAATATTAAATATAATTATTTCAAGATTAAAAGATAAATCTGTATAAAGACTGTAATTATTTTTACTAATCTATATATATGTCATATATTGTCTAGTGTCCAAATAATGTTTTTCTGACAAATCAACAATATATCACGTGATAACAAAAAATGACTTAAGAATCTCACTGGAAAAGTAAACAATATTGTCGACAATCTTCTGGCCTTTTATCCTTAGAAGAGTTCATTCTATAATCATATCCCATGAAAACATCTTTTTAAAAGCTCTAACGTCGAATGTCGATTGTTGAACTAATTATAGAGACTATTTAAACATATTGATATCCCATATTAAATGCAAATATACAAATTTTGATGAACAATTTTAGTGTTATGTCGCTACAATAGGGTTGTCCAAATGCATCATCTGCCATAATAGAATTTCGACCAAGTCAAGAATGTCTAAATGTAGAAACGTTTAAACCTTACAATGAATATCCGTTCACTAAAAAAACATGTTCACACTAAAATTGATTTTGTTTTTTAGATGGATTATCTTTTCCAAATTATTTTTCGTAGTTTTCCCAAAAAAAATGTGATCCTTACAATTTATTTGTTTTAGATTAAAACTTTTAAATTGAGTTAAGTAATTAATTTTTTTTTGTCATCATTGAATCAACAAGACCAATCTCTACTACGCAGAGTAACACGACTTAGTGGAGTCGAACTCTCGTGGATTCGGTCGCAGAAGTGGTGTTGTAACCACTTGACTCAAGATATTTCCCTAATTTTTTATTTTTTATAAGTGAAATTTAATAATAAATCTTTGTAGTATATGTTTCTTAGAAACTAATGTTCCACTCTAATTTTTTTTTGTTTAGAGTTTTATAAATACAATTACATAAATTATTATTTTACTCCACCATGCATGAAAATTTTACTTCCATTATAAAATTCATTAACCCAATATAGTTTTTGGAATGTGATCATTTTTTGGTTATAATTTGAATAATAACACTATTACTATAACAATTTCATAATATTATTTTTAATATTTTAAATTTTTCATTTATTTTACTTAATTTCTTTTTATATAGTTATTATTTTTATTATTAACTAAAAAAATTTATGTTATTGTTTATACTATTTTAAAATTTAATTAAATTTATTTAATTCGTTTTTAGTTATTTTAACTATTATTAATTATAAATAATAAATAAGCAATTGATGATTATTTAAAATAGTACTTTTTTAATGCAAAAACAAAAAAAAATATTAATTAGGTGGATGATGATGTGGAGAAAGGAGAAGAGAGAAAAGTTAACTTTATATATATATATATATATATATATATATATTCAAGTTTTAGATACTTGATTTTAAAATAAAGTCCTACTACTTTTTCTTTTAGGTAGTGAAAAGGCTTTTTTAGTGAAAAATATGTGTACTAGCTCGTTTCTTTATGTCTTGCGACACGCCGACACCTACCTTCCGAGCTGTTGTGCTCGTACCAGTGCATCGAGAAAGGAAATGATTCAGGCTAATAAGGTTCATCGGTGGTATATCAACTCATCGTGTGGTACAAGCTCCGAACAACATTTAAGAATTAATATAATACATATGTAAGGTATGTGTGTAGACTTGATCCGTTACAGAAATTTTTATTATTAGACATCAATGGCTCCGGACCAGACCAATGATATTGTCTATGTCTAAGGATTTAATATTACAGAAGGATTCTTGTCTATCGCAGCTGAGTTCCCGGCTTCAGTTTCCTCATTAGAGTACTGACTATTCAGAGAAGCTTTTGAGTGAGTCTGATAAGTTTCAGAACTAAAACTAGTGCTGCATCCGGAGTTTTCAGTTAAAGACTGATCAGAAACTTGGACTCCAGGAAGTAAGAATCTTTGGTGAGAATTGCAAGTGTGAATGGCTCCATCACAATCATTGCACAGCAATGCTCTGTCCTCTATGCAGAAGAAGTACCCTTTTCTCTCCTACAAACATAGATATATGTTTAGCGATCGGTTAAAGAACTCAGCGAGTGTTAAAAGAGAAAGTACGACCAAACCTGGCATATATCACATAGAGGAGCTCCAGAGCTTGTGGTGGCTGAGGCTGCATCTTTTTGCAAGGCGACTCGGTGATGCCTCTGGAAAATTTTATTAGCTTCATGAACTTTAATGTCACATGGCTTGCAAAGAACAGCTTCATCTGAACAGCAAAGTACTTCTGCTTCAGCCTTCTCGCACACTTCACATAGTATCTTCATCCTTGAAAATTGGAAATATAGAAAGAAAGAAAAAAACAGAGCAACAACGTGTCTTAATATCAATAAAGAAGTAGGACAAGAAGTGAATCTAAACAAGAGGGAATAAGAAATAACAAGATTGAATAGGTTCACATGCTTGGGTTAGGCCAACTTTTGGGTGGCATTTAAATCAATAAATGTTTTCTCCTACCAAAATCTTCATGACAAAGATCTTTTTCAGAAGCTTTCTTATTAGTTTACTTCCTTTTGAAACATAAATTGGCAGACATAACGACAAGCTTCTCTTAAGACACAAGCATGGCAAGCCAAAAATAATGGGAGGACCACAATATGTATAAAAAGACTGTGGATTTTAAAGTAACTAGCCATAGGACAATAGAGGTAAAAGAAACTCTAGAGCATGGCACATTCCAACTCTTACCCATCCCTTTCCCATGCAGCAGCCAAAACTCTAAAGACTTATCAGCATTCTCATCTTTGAATTCATCAAAAAAACAGTTTTGGTCCCAATTACAGTAATGGGCTAATGATAAATAGGCCTGCATGCATAGAAACTAATAATATCATGGGCTAGTCCAAACATAACTTATGTTTCGATTCAACATACGTAGTTGTTACAAGAAGTCTCTGGAACATGAGAGAAAAGCCCTCAAAGACCATCCAATCCAACGTGTAATAACATAATTAGTTACAACTTACAAGTCACATAGCTAAAATGCTAGAACAATCCCAACATACCTACAAAAATCTACCAATAGATATTTCAAGAAACTTCTTCATTCTTCATAGAATGTGTATATATGCACCAGCGGACTGAGACTTAATTTCATACAAAACAACAAAAAACTGAAGTTAAAAAAACCTACTAACACGTTGGTTTCAACCTTCTATACAAGAAAGCCAAATCAACCGACCATGATGAAACACTTGCTAAGCCTCTTCATAGGAGCTTTGTTACTTGGAAACATCAAAACAAGTGAAGGGTCTTTGTCTTCTGCACTTGAAACTACTCCAGGAAGCTTACTATTCGATCTCTGGATGGATCGGTTTCCGGATCCGTTCAAGATCTTGGAGAGAATCCCATTAGAACTCGAGAGGGACACGAGCGTGGCTCTGTCCCCAGCGAGAGTGGACTGGAAAGAAACAGCAGAAGGGCATGAGATAATGCTCGATGTTCCTGGTTTGAAGAAGGATGAAGTGAAGATAGAAGTGGAGGAGAACAGAGTTTTGTGGGTGAGTGGAGAGAGGAAAAGAGAAGAAGAGAAGAAAGGAGACCAGTGGCATAGAGTGGAGAGATCATATGGTAAGTTCTGGAGACAGTTCAAGCTACCTGATAATGTGGATATGGAATCAGTCAAGGCTAAACTTGAGAACGGTGTGCTCACTATTAACCTCACTAAGCTATCCCCTGATCAGGTTAAGGGTCCAAGAGTTGTTAACATTGCAGCTGAAGAGGGCCAAACTGCAAAAATCAGCTCTTCTGAATCCAAAGAACTGTGATTGAATAAACTATATACAGTACTACTTTCTGAGTGTGAAGAAGAGTTATAATTCCAAGAGTTTTGAGTTTCATATTGTGTAAGCTAAAAGTGGAGTGTTATGTTATGTAACCTATCTACCAAAATACCTGTAACCTTTCTATATGTAATAAATTTTTCAAGTCTCTTGATAAATTGTTATAGATAATCTAGCTTAAGGTTCCACAATAATAAAGATCAGGTAATGTGGATTATTTTAAAAATGATTTTTGGCAGAAACTTGAAACTAGATTTATTACTCAGATAACAGAGAAAATACTCTGACAAAAACCTGGAATCCAAGAAACAGAAACAGGACAGAAACAAAAGTGAAACTATTTGGACTTAGATTTCATGAGCTGCTGAGCATCCGATGTAGTTGGAAGTGCAGGAATAGCTCCTTTCTGAGTTGTACACACAGCTCCACATGCATTTGCAAAGGCAAGAGCTTCCTTCAGCTTCCCTTCATCCTGCAATATTCACATTTACTCAATCACACATTATCTAAAACCTGAAAACGTCATCAAAATGTTTGCGGTTGAACGTACATCGAGTATGGAGCCATCTTTTCCCAATGAGACAAGAAATGAACCAACAAAAGAGTCACCAGCTCCAGTTGTATCAACTGCTTTCACAGCGTATCCAGGCACTCTCCCTTTGAATTTCTGAAGATTTCCCCAGTCGAAAAAAAGCGTTTGCTTAGATCACTCCTAACAAGAAACAATCATATCAAATCTGATTACCTTTGTGTAGTATCTGCAACCTTTCTCTCCATCAGTTACAATAAGCAGCTTCAGCTTATCATGCATGAGAGACAAAACAACATCATCCTTCTCTGCATCTCCACGTGTGAGAAATGTTACCTCATTATCACTTACCTAAACACACCAAACTCAACACTAAGATCACCAAAACAGAACACATCATTTACAACAAAAGAAACATATATATACACCTTGATAATATCAGCCTCATTCCAAATACTCTTGATGCCTTCAATTGCAGCTTCAGTGGAAGGCCAAAGAGGTAACCGAACATTCGGGTCATAAGAGAGCAAAACTCCAGCATCCTTTGCGGTTTTCATAGCAGCCATGTGAGCGGTTCTACATGGCTCAGAGATCAAACTAATAGAACCATAGTGGAAAATCTTAGCTTTCTTGATAAGATCCTTGTTGAGTTCAGATTCTGTTAAGAGCATATCAGCACTGGGGTTCCTGTAAAACATGAACTCTCTCTCACCATCTTTTTTCAATGTCACAAAGGCCAATGCGGTTCTTGCATTGGTGTCAAAGCAAACACCTTCGCTGTTCACACCGTTCTTTTTCAATATGTTAACCAACATATGTCCAAACTCATCATCACCAAACTGAAAAAACAAAAAAAGAACAGAATACCACACATCACTCTAGAGACTGCTAACATAGATTCTAGGTAACATAAGAAAAGATACAAACCTTGCCGATGAAAGCAGATTTGCCACCGAGTTTTGTGATGGCACAAGCAACATTAGCCGGAGCACCACCAGGGGCTTTGAGAAAACCTGTGGATTCAGCTAAAGATACACCAGAAGTGTCAGGGACAAAGTCGATAAGCATTTCACCAAAGGAAACAATTAATGGAGTAGCCATCTTTTTTTTGGATAGAAAAACAAATGGAAGCTATAACTAAAGATAGCATCTGTTTATATAATGATGAAGAATGTGCAACAGAAAGGCATGTAAAGTAGGATAAGCATTAACAAAACCCCTAATTTGTAGTACAAACTCAGTCCAATCTTTTGACTGTAAAAATCGAGTAAAGAACAATCGAAGATCAATAAAATTTTGGTTTGAACACACACAGCGTACCAAATTCTCTGTTACAGAGATTTTTTATATTCTCAGAGTATGGAACTGAAAATATAATTTTAACATATCTTCTGTATGAAATGAGACTAATCAATCACTAGTTCAAGGATTAAACTTGATTTATTAAAATAGTAAAAGTAAAAAGGTACAAAACAAAAGAGCATTAAACGAATAGATAAAAAAAAAAAAAAAAAAAACACAAAACATGACAATGCTCATTGCTTTCGCCTACTCCAAGGATATATACGTCTTGGCTTTAACCCTTCTCTGTCTGATTCATCTGAATCTGTGCCTGAACTATCTGTATCACCAAATGGAGCAGGGAATGACTTGAGTAGTTCTAAACCGTTAACATTAGGATCCTCAACGTGGTTTACAAAGGTGTGAACGCTACAAGGTTTCTTAAACCCTTCACCAAAACCTTGGATTTCAACACGTCGGAGAGTGTTCCTCTCGGGATTGAAGTAGAAGACATAAAAGGGTTGTCCACATGTATACTTGCGCATCGAAAACACTATTTCACCCGAAGCGGTCGATCCAGCGAAGGAAACTTGGTGACGGAAGAATTTATCATCGGTCCAAGTGAAGGCATGTTTCGACCATTCCTGTTTCGCTACATCCTCTAAAACCTACAAACGCAACTCATTAATGACACCAACGTCGACCTCACCCTCCCAATAAGTGTACACATCATCCGCGAAATGAAGAATCTTATGAATGTCGACATCATCCTCCCAATAAATCACAGCTAATTTGCCCTTATAGTTTATCAACCGACAAACCCTTTCTACGTAAATAAAGGTGAATTTTTCAGACCTAACATGAAAGCAAACTATGACATAAATATAAGTTAACTTCTTAGATTCCTCAATGTACGTCGTTTTACAACCTAAGTAATACAAAACCCCATCGATGCATACCCCATCACTCTTAATATCATGTCGTAAGGGACATTTTATCTTTCTCCACCTCAAACCTCCAGCTCTAAATGTAAGAATTCTATGATGACCAGTACCATCTGGGTAAGCCATAAACAATGCCTTATATTGCTTGCCAATCGGATCAAACCCAAAAAAGCTATACGCCTTTCTGTAACTATACCGTTTAGGTAAGATTGCGTACCATACATAATATATTTGAAAACCATACATAATATACATAGTCAGAAATTACAAAAGCTGTAAAACCTACATTGATTCGCCTAGGTCACGTTGCTTCTACTACGGAGATTTTTCGGCTAAAGATTCCTGGAAAAAATGAAGTAGAATCACAAGTAATCTAGCGTTACTTAGTGAGGCCGATATCTAAGGAAATCTTACCCGCGATACCTAAGGTAATTCTACCCATCTACCTATCCCCAAGCAGCAAGCAATACGAATTCAACCAACAAGCAATGATACAATGCAACAAGCATAGTGAAATGCAATGCATGAAGACTCGAATTTAAGAATGCAGCGGAGATGAATATGCATGCTTCTACCCTAAGTAAGGCCTTCTATGAATACATGATCTCCCAAGGCAATGCCCGACACCCCTAGACACAAAGTCTAAAAAGGGATCCACATTCTTTCATACTACATCGTCATGTAGCGTCCGACCGGGCATGACCCGCTCCGAACTTTCATAAGCCATAACGTTATGGAGTTACACGCAACGCACATCAGACGGATGGGATCCTCATGATTCGCCTAATGCAAGCTACCTAAATGATAGTAACTAACATGCAAGCAAACAATAATATAACAATCGGACGACATAACTGCAATGCGTCTAAACGACCATCATCACTGCTATACCTTCAGGACGTTATATCAAACAATCACACAAGCAACATAACAACAATGCATCTATGATCATGTACTAATGGAACAATGCAGGTGGTATCTAACATGATGCACACAACGATCACACAACAAGCAATAATACAAACAAGAATCAAGTCACACAAGGAATCGCATACTAATCAAACACATCACAATAACCAAGTAGTTCCATACTTAAGCGCTAATGATTACTTACCGGTTCTAACCTAGATGGTAACTAGTAAACATTCCTAAACCAGGCACTAATCACCGCTAAACAATTCTAATCTTAATGCTAAACACTAAGCAGTTCCAGCTTAAGTGCTAATCTTTATCTTAATCTTAACCAGCAACCTAATCTTAGTTAACTAAGCTTAATCCTAATTAACTTAACTTAATCATAATTATCGAACCTAATCATGATTAACTAACTTAACCTCAATTAACTAACATAATCCTACTTAACTAACTTAATCCTACTTAACTAGCTTAATTCTAAACTAATCAAGTATTAAGACCAACCTCAATTAAATAATAAAATAAAGAAAAATTAAACTAGCCTATTCACTAACTACTCCATACGATCGGGAACTCACCTAGCTTTTCCGGCGTTTCGCAGCTTTTCGCTTGCTCCTCCTAACTCTAAGGTTTTTCTAGTGATTTTTCGGGTCTAATGAACAAATGGACCGGGGGTTTATATAGCCTCCTAAGGTCGTGTTTACCTAAGCAGGATGTGGCATTGGGAGGCCCTTGGCGCGACACATGGCGGACACCCTTCGCAGCTCCGGTGGTGACACATGGCGAATGGATAAGGACAAACGTATCGGATAAGTTTCACGCTTTTGTGGATAAGGATAAGGGCTGATCGGATAAGCACCACCCTAGGACGATCCTGGCTGTCCATTCCCTTAGCTAATGTCTTTGTTTCACGACCATCAGTCTGTTAGCGTACCGGTATGGCCGTGTCCGGCCCTAGGGTACCAAACTGGTGGGTGGTACATAAGCTTACCTGCCCGCGTACTAGTTTAGGGAAATGATACTATCAGGACCAATCCTTCATTCATGCAAATTACCGAAGGCAACCCGCATCGACTGGTGATACCACTATTCGCGTTACCGATAGCCATCCTGCGCTGGTCAGGGCCACCTATGTCACCAATAATGCACTTATCTTTTCAATCAAAGGTCCTGAGAGAACTCCACAATTAAGCGTGCTTAAGCTGGAGTATTCTCAGGATGGGTAACCTTCCGGGAAGTGATTGTCGGAACTATGCGAGTAAGGACAAAACACAGGGAAAGATCATGTGGTGATTAGTAGGGACGGTAACAAATCTTTAAAGCCTCCCGGACGTAGCAAACCGGCCGTCGGATATTGATGGGCTCACGGGCCTAGTGAGAGGACGTGAGGCCCATTAAGAAACGTGGGCCCATGGACAGGGATTGGACATGAGGCCCACTGAGAGGTGGCGATTGGAGCGTTACAAGTGGGATCTGAGCCAAACACAGACGTGTGTGGAGTCAAGTGGGCTCACACCGTCGGGGGTGACGGTCCTGGTGCGCAACGAGGACGTTGCGATCTGTTAGTGGGGGTGAATTGTGACACCCCGGTTTCAGAGACTTTCTGAGATGTTTAAAAGAATTGATTTGGCCACCTATGTAATCAAATTGCACCTATTTTTTCGGTCAAAGGTCCTGAGAGAACTCCACAATTAAGCGTGCTTGAGTTGGAGTAGTTTCAGGATGGGTGACCTTCCGGGAAGTGATTGTCGGAATTGTGCGAGTGAGGACAAAACACAGGAAAAGATCATGTGGTGATTTGTAGGGACGATAACAAATCTTTAAAGCCTCCCGACGGTAGTAAACCAGCCGTCAGATATTGATGGCCTCACTGACCTAGTGAAAAGATGTGAGGTCCATTAAACAAAGTGGACTCTTCGATTGAGATTAGACATGGGTCATTAAAAAGTGATGATCGGGGTATTACAAAGCATAAGGACTAGGCACTATAGTCGGTATGGTAGAACTGTCAGAAGAGATGTCTATGACACTCCATGGTACTCCGAATGAACCGGATTGCACTATATGGTATTTACTAATGCCTCCAACAACTCAAGAAAAGCCATACGTAGACTCATCCGAAGTTATAATACTTTAATGACAATATGATTCATTCTATAAACAAAAATATAGAGAATATTCAGATATGGATGATGAACACATCAGCTTTGAACACTCCCACGGACGCGGAGATTCGCAGATTTGCCTTCTCGCTCTGCTTTT